>NW_019721523.1:531586-677724 GCF_002891405.2 Cryptotermes secundus
TAAAGTTAGGCTTTCATTGGGTATTCTATGTGGCTGGGGGTGGACCTCTTGCGTCTTATCGCTGTGTATTTACTCATATGACCATCTCCAGTGGCCTAGTTAGCGGAGCGTCTTGCATACGGTATTACGCATGAATGCTGATTATCGCATTCTTAACCTAATTGCGTGTCCATGTGTTGTCATCTTTGCTCTTTCACTGCAAAACACCTTTCGCAAGTCTCCAGGCACCTAGGTAATGACTTAACTTTTCAATCCCAAATTTGCTCCTCAACAATTTCTGTAAGCAGCAGCTCATATCCGAGATTTATATATTTAAGAGCATGGCATAGGATACAAGGAAAAGAAGATGACGTCGTCAAAATCCTGGCCCTGGTGATAACATTCGGATTACTTTGCTTTAAACAGGCGAATAAGATCAACACACAAAGCTGTATCTACCCGAGCATTTTGTCTACTGAACTGCTGAGAGGATTTCTAATGAATTTGTTATTAGTGGGTGCATTCAACATTATTTTGATACGATGCAAAATTTATCTTGAATGACGTCCAGCACAGTTCCGACTTTACATGAAGCTGAAATCGAACTTTGACCTATTGCCTTTCTGGAAACCGGCTTGTGTTACAAATAGCTGCTTCATGACAGGAAGATAGGTGTGTTCCCCATTTCCGCATGACTGGAAAATTTTTTACCTTAAGGTTACGTAATTTGAATTGCGACAGAACACGTATAAATTGAGAACAAGACTCAAACGACCGATTGACCTGTTTCAACATGCTCAATATGTAACTAAATACAGACAAGACAATAATATCATTATTGACAAAAAAAATATTTCCCCTTTATTATAGAGAAAATTTTATCAATATCTGCTTGAAATAAGGACATATTCCTAAGAACAGAAAACCATCATTATAACCATTTTGTAAGAAATTTCTTTGATTAGTATCAAGGTATATGCCTGTTGCAAAATGTATATGTCATTACTAAGACAGAAGAACTAATATATGAGGACGCAGAAGAACGCCACCATGGTTATGGGAAGAGAGGGTAGCTTTCTCTGAATGACACAACAGAATGGAGAACAAGAGTATGTAAAAGAAATAATAAATAATGGAACGAGTTATAGAAACACATATTTCAATATTAGAGTCATTTTTACCGACCATACAACATATTTTTATTATTATTATTACACTACATGTTTCGACCTCAACAGGTCATCCTCAGGTGTACGAACACAGATGTATAATTACGCGCAATCACATTCGTCTTCTCACTTATTCGATCCTGTATCTTATTCAGGCCCACGCTCAATAATATATCAAGCTCTCTCATAAAACACAAGTTAAAATATTATTCTAAATGTCAGAAATTAAAATTTAAAATTTAAAGATTGTGAATCGAATTTCAATTCAGATCACTAGTTATGCTTTCACTTTCACTTGTTATTCAGTCACTTCCTACTTACGCTCATCACTGCGTCAAGTTCAATTTAACAAATTTAATTATATTATTGGTTAAAAGTTCATGAATTAAAGTTCAATTTTATTATATCGATTGCACTTTTCACTTTTTGGAGGTCTCGGAAGAACAGCGAATTAATCAGGGAATATGGGTCGCCGGGCAAAATAATTTCTGATCCATGTCTGACTGCTCGATGTTTCATCTCCAAACCGAGAGAATTTAGTATAAATTTGGTATAGAAGTATAAACCTAATATGTCGATTGAAACTAAGCCCTTTCTTTTCCTTTTTTTTGTGCTATAGCCTAAATTTTTGGCTTTGGTCTACGTCCATGAAACACTCCGTTTCACTTCGGTTTACTAGATCTTAGACATTTGGTAGGACTCCTTGGGCGGGTGATCAGCTCGTCGCAAGGCCTCTACGTGTACACGAACACAGAAAAACGCGCGCACACACAAACACTGAACATCCATGCCCTGAGTGGGATTCGAACCCACGACCCTGGGTTTTGAGCGAGAGAAGACTGTTCATACCTTAGATCGCTCGGCTACCGTGACTGGGAAGCCCAATTTTTACCTGAAGATATATTCGAATTTTATAATTTTTCTTAAAAGAACTCTCGCTTTATAATATACTGGTTTAAGTTATGAAATGTAGACCTCTTAAAAGTCAAAACCCTTTATTTGAAACTCATGTTTACACAGTGTATCCGACGCAAAGAGTAAGTATGCATACCCACAGCTCTACGCTATGCCTTGCTACAACTGTCAACTTATTGCCTGCTTATGAGTGTAGTGTACATAGCCTTTAATTCTCGCACGTGCGCATTTTCATGAAATAATTAAAATGTCGCGAAACTGTTAAGAAATTAGCAGTCGGTTTGGACTGTTGATGCGTAGGACATGCGACGTGCCAATCGGATTTAACCTAACCTGCAAGATGGCTCCGCGCACAGATGAGTTCCACCCGTGACCTGGCAGCGTTAATTACTGAGTTGCTACATTACGAGGCCTGTTTTCCTTTGTTTGGCTAATAATCCCGTGCTGAGAGGCAAGTTTACACAACACCTTAATGCTCTATCAGTGAAATGTGGTCTGGACTGACTCACCACACTTTCCATGTCCCATGCATTATCACTGTTCGGCCTCAAGCAAGACAGATTTGGAAATTACGTAACACGAGAAAACCGATAAAAGAAATGATAATGAACATGTACATAGTTAATTAGATGAATAACAAAATTATCAGAGTGACCGCGGAGTCTAAGGCATGAACTATCTTCGCTCGCTCGAACGGTGGGATCGTGGGTTTGAATCCAACTCAAGGTATGAATACCTGTATGTTTATTCTGTGTTTGTGTTGTTCTACGTGCATGTAGCGGCCTTGCCACGGGCTGATCCCCCGTCTAAGGAGTCGTACCGACTGTATATAGGATTAAGAAATTAAAAAGCGGCCAAGACCCAATATGAGGACTATAGAGCTATAGATAGGTTGTTTGTAGGTTGGCAAAGGTCAGTACATAGGACATATATTAGGTGACACACACGAAACGAAACGAACAAAACTGGAAGCATATAAAATATATTTTATTTTTACAGGAAGTGGGTCATTTATAACAGCAACCTATACATTTATTCTAAATTTACTGACTCCAATATGGATTTAACCCATCTTGAAGCCTACTTAATGCCGCAGTTTGCAATATGATTAAAGAACGGCATGTGAATGGAAATAGGTCAGGTTATTTCTTAGGCCCAACTCACTCGCGCACATTTGCAATCAAACCGAGACTAGGAGCGTTAGTTTTAAGGTAGGAAAAGGAGAATACAGAAGACCTATATCTGGAACTCAATTGCTTTCCATCTAGCCGATAAATCGCAGGGTTGAACAAGGCGTTTCTATTACGCTGACGTGCAACCGGGAGAACAATATACTCTTCAGTTAGCTTCATAAAGTGAAATCAAAATACTCGGTCGTACAAGATCTGACACATAATTGGACTGAACGTTTTGGCGCAACAAGTACCAATCCTGGTGAGTTGGAGAGTGCTGAATCACTATCAATACTGTAACGTGGATCACCAGAGCCTTGCTAGGTAACGGACCGCTAAATACCCCATGATCGAATGCACACAAGGCAACAATGGAAGATGTGTGTCAGTGGACGAATGTTATAGCTCGTTGCTAAGCAACAGTCTGCGCGCCAATGAACTCGCTGGCTAGGAATCGCGAGAATTGTGTTTTCTTTGTTGTCCTTGCGGCGGCTATGTAACGAAGACCTGTTTAAGCTTTTGTTGGTGAAAAGTCCAGGAGGGATCAGCATTTGAGAGTAAAAGGACCATAATGGACCGTGAATTGTGAAGCCAGAGTACAGATTAGGAAGAGAAGAACAGAGTGATTGAAGAGGAGAAGACTTCATAGTGATCTGAAGTGATAGTTTCTGTGTTGAGATCCCTTGCCAGGAGACGACTAGTGGAAACAGAGAATCCTAGTGCGTGTGCAAACGTGAACTGTAAATTTCGGAAATCAACAATAGCGCTGTATTAATTGCAATTAAGAGAGGTTGTAACCGAAGTGCCAGTAAATCCAATCATTCGATCTAGAACCCGTTAATTTCGTCATGCGTACCCCCTTACACGTGACAATATGATTCAATGATTCTGCATCGGCAGTTTCTCGGTATTAAATTTATCCTGTGGTTTCTGTATGGTTCAGGATTTTGTTTGTCAAAACGGGGAAAAATATGAAGGCTCTGACTAGAATGCAAGGATGTTTACCTCCAAGACTCTTATAATTCTGATATATCTTCATAATTTTTTTTCTTTGGCACTACAGCCCCAGTGGGCCTAGGCCTACCTCCATGAACTTCTCCGTTCACTTCGGTTTTTCTAGATCTTACACATTCGGTAGGACTCCTTGGGCGGGTGATCAGCTCGTCGCAAGGCCTCTACCTGTACACAAACACAGAAAAACACACACATGCCTTGAGTGGGATTCGAACCCACGATTCCGAGCGAGCGAAGACAGTGCATGCCTTAGACCGCTCGGCTACCGTCACCGGTATCTTCATGATTTACTGCTTATATATACATCGTAATGTACAAACAAGTTATTGGTCCATTATAATAAAGAATTAAAATGTACAGTTTATATTTATCTTCCTCATCTATTGTTTGTATAGATTATCATCTGAAGTCACCATACTTGTCACTGTTATCTTAAATTTTGTGAAGTATTTTATTTACGGTTTATGATTCTCATGTAACGATAAACTTCCAATGACAGAATTATTTTCGTAAGAAGAAACATAGCCTAACAAACCAAATATCTGGCAGAAGCTGGTACATTCGGGAACACGAAAGTTTAATTAACCCCGTTTCACTCTGTTGTAGATAATTCCTGTTGCGTTAACAGTCTGATATACTAGGATAGCAATGTCAGTATTTCTGTGTGATTGATATATCGACCCATTGATATATATACGTCGGATACTGGGTTAGTACCTTAAAACATGCCACAGCCACTTAAAGTTACATTCTCTATCTTATTTCCTTTAGAAAAGGTCATTAAATAATTTAGTATATAAATAAAATAGTAAGTACTATTTACATTCCTCTGTGAAAGAACAGGGAGCATATGTTTTTGTAACAGACTGTATTATACGTGGTCGATATAACCAATTACTGTACAGCAATTGCAGGAACTAGATCCTGGCTGAAGGGAGGGAGGGGTGTAAAGCCGCTAGTATACCGGCGGTATGGAACACTGGCCCCGTGCCAGGGTTGACCAGTACCTAATTCCTTTATAACCAGTATGCGCCAACATCGATTTTTATCGTAAAGTACACGTATTTCCGTTGCGAACGAGTTAAATTCATAATTTGGTTCTGAAATTTTAAATATGAGCTGTGGTTGCGCTGCAGTAGTGTCTTTACGAACTGCAGAGTGTTTGCGTTTATTTGCTATAGCACCAGCTCCATATTTGTTATTAATGGGGATCGCGTATGTATAAGACCGCACAATTTGTCTCTTGAAAGAACAAAGAACGCCCACGTCCCTTCTAATTCTTAAATATATACCCATACAGTAAATCCAGCAAGATATAAATAATTATTCAATGTACCTGAACAAGTTTTTCTGTACATAATTTCCTCAAGCACAGATAAAATCTATCTTTGCGTTTCGCACTATCGATGTCTTGTACTAATTTTTAACCAAAAATATTTTTTTCGTAAGGAATGAAAATGATGTTACTAGTGGGAATAATACTAACAGGGATGTTTATGGTCTAGCAATAACAGTCTAGAGGTTTTGTCTACGACCGTCTTGAGTCTCAACTACAAGGATATGTCCTTGACAACTACAAGAATATTTCAGGTGTTGAAGCTCGTTGATCTCAACCTGGTAGACAATGTTCTTCACATAACCCCACAAGAAAAAATCCACTGGGGTTAAATCTGGCGACCTAGGAGGCCAAGCGATTGATTCACTTCTGCCGATCTATCTCCCTGCCATCACTCTGTTCAAATGATTCCTAATATGGTGGCAGAAATGTGGCGGCGCATGCGCGTAAGCCGGGCATGGGAAAAATATCTTACAGGGTTTTCCTTTCCGATGACGTGTATGACAATTACTTTCCGAGATATATTTTTTTTATTTTGGATATCTTTCATCCGGACACACGATATATTGTATTATACACGTATATATTACTACATTATGAGGGCCGCACCATAGCTCAGCGATTAGTCGCTGGCTTCCTACCGCGGCGGTCCGGTTTCGATCCCGGTTCTCGTCAAGTGGGATTTCTGGTGGACAAAGTGGCGCTGGGGCAGGTTTTCTCCGAGTACTTCGGTTTCCCTTGCCAATCTTCATTCCATCAATTTCTCCACAATCACCCTCACCTATCACCTGGGACTGGTGCAATAGGCCAGAAGTGGCCGTAGTACAATGGACTTAGTCCCAACCCACTAGCAATAAAAAAAAATACTACACTATGAACGAGTCTAGGGTTCACGCATCTCAGGATTTCTTAGCTGATCATTATGGCTTTAGTAACGTTACAGAATTATAAGCTAAAATTTTTTGTGGCTTTTAGTGACCTAGTATTAATATAAATTTTAATGAATATCTTTATATTGCTTCAGAAACAGTGACGTAGAAGCATCATGTACATATTTTTTATTTGTGATACGTAAAGTAGGGTAACAAATTAAGAGTTTAGTTACAACAAATCCCAGGTGTTCTCAGTAGTGTGAAACAAATGTTGTGTTACGTCTCAACTTTAAATCCCTGGGTTAATAATGTCACTGTCGCAAACTGAAACTCACAGCCTGATATTACCATAATAAGGAAAGAACCAGCAATGTAAATCACGACGTCTGGAACTATGTTATGTCAGAAATTAACCGAATTTTGAAGCACTGCAGAATGCACGGTAAGCGGAGAAACTTCACACGATGGGATTGTCGTTGTATTAATACATCATATTCATAACAGAGATACATAAGAGGTACAGTATTTCAAAGGGAATTAGTGGGTGCTGCAAAGCTAAAACTACGACTCTCTACAAACCCCTAGTCACGAAGCCTTAAAGAGGGAGTCGATTTTGAGAAAGGAGATTTGTTTCTAGTGAACACATAGACAAGCTTCGTCGTAATCGATGGGCTTTCTGCATCACAATGTGAATAAAATCGATTATGCCCGGGAGTATATAACAAATGATTAGACCTAATCCAGGGGGTTAAATTGAGGTAAATTCGTGAATTTTGAATGCGATTTCCTCTTATTGTGACGTTCATATATTACAGCTATTTTGTATTTTTACAGATATGAAATATTTTTTGGGACCTGTCTTCTTGCTAAAATGCTTAACATCAAGACATACAAAGCAATTTCGGTATTCGTTATGTCTGAGTGTGAAACGTGGTATAATATTTTGAGAGAATAATTAACATTGTTGATTTATGAAAACAATGTGCTTACGAGAATATCAGGTTCTTAAGGAAGGAAATGAGTAACTGAGTATATTACAAAACGGGGTACTTCCCGAATCATACATGTCACCTAATGTTGTTAGAAGAGTGAAAATTAGTAGTTACGATGGGCTGGGAATTTAGATATAGGTGTTCTGGATTGGATGATTTGATATGTTGACATCTCATACACACAACTCGGGACTACAGGCAATACCGCGTTATCGTTATTCTACACACTTTCCAGTTCATCGTTGCAGGCGCAATAGGATTCTGAGTCCTCACTAGTCGTATCCTGGCAACGGATTTATAAGAGTTTCACTGGCACTTCAGAACACGACTGAAGTCTTCTTTGTACAGCATAATTCTTTTCTTACAATTATTCTGCAGCTGTTAATTCCAAAGACTCGAATTCAATTACCCTGCTCCAAAACTCATACCCCGGCAGGCTGGCGTCTCGAAACTCGACCTTGTTCTATACAGCTCTCTGCTGCCGAACAATCCTTTACAACCACTTTGCGCGGACCAAACAGAAAGCACAGCCTCTATTTTTAAGAAGACGTGTTTACTGATCCGTTGCCTAACAGTGGACGTATTCTTGTTGCGCGCGGGAATGTGTTTACCGAGTCGTTGCCTAGCAATGGGTCTATACATAAGAAAACGCCACCTTTAAAGTATTCAGTAACCAGCCTAGATTCGAAGAGGATACCTGCAGAATACAAATATACTATGCTTAAATAAATTAGCTAAGCAGTTGGCTATTCATTAATGAAGTCAAGTAATTGGTTACTTTATAGTGAGAGTGTTAATTATGGAATTAATCGTTCGGTATTACTGTGTGTCTGCCAGTTACAACTGTCTTTTTTATGTATTCCTAAGGTGCTTTATATACGTAGATTGCATTTGTGAAAAGCCATTGAGGAAAAAGATTAGCTTCATGCGTTAAGAGACGACGGGTGAAATTTGTCATCACGGACAACCGAAATATAAAGAAGAGTAGAACATATGAAGCCCATTCTTAAACGACATTTTGCATGACAAATGCGCTGAATTCTGTACACACAGAGTCCGGAATGTGAAACCAAAAGTAGGCGAACGTTCTTATTCGAAGTTTAACCAAAACATGGTTCCGTTAAGAGAACGTTTAGACGCGTGTACGAATAATTATCTCATCTACTGCCACTTTCGAAAACAAACGAGACCATCAAAACACTCTCCGCTAACAACTCTTCTTCCTGGGTGACATAAACACGGTGATTCCAAAACATGTTAATGCTTATATGAACACTTTTATTATTGAGATCTGAATCTCGAATAAAAATTTTAACGGCAAAAGAACTGAGACTGGGGGAAAGGAGAAGAGATGCAGCCTGGACGGGGGTGTATTTAAGGGGGAATATACTGAAATTTGAGTCACAAGTTGAAACATTTTTGCAGTTCCGTTTTATTGATTTAAATGATGCTTTGATGATTGAAGATTGTAAATATTATCAATTTATGCTCCTGTGTGATCTCTAAAGGTCTCATTTCAATACTGATAAACAAATTTAAATAAAATTATTAGAGGTAATTTCTTGGGCGTGAACGCAGGAGTTCATGGAGGTAGGCCTAGGCCTACTGGGGTTGTAGTGACAAGGGGGAAAAAATATCTTGGCCAATTACGTTACGTATAAGATTGGTTCTTACAGACGAAAGCTTGATAAATTGGGAGAATTTTGGTAGGTTAGGTCATTCATATAATCTGTAGTACACTAGGCGAGAAGTGGGAAGATGTGTAATGCCAAACTCTTTCCTAAACTTTGGATGACTTGATTCCCTCACTTAGTTTTTCCCACGCATACTTTGACTTGTGACGGACATCTTATAGTCCGGCTTTCAGACAGCACGTCACAATACTGATATAGCTTAGAATCCACTTATACAACCAGCACTAAATTTTACCCAATATATTTTAGTGTATAACAAAGGTTTTAGGATAGAGGAACCCCGACATAAAATAAGTATTTCAGTGTAGCTAAAAAGAATCGAGTCAAATAATTGAAGCTAATTTGTAGGCTAAGTAAGTTAGCACCTAAAAAGGTCGTTCTGCGAGATTATAGGTTTTTCCTCTAGGGATATTGTGGTCAAACCATGACACGTCTAGCCTTAAAATTGGCCAAGATATATCATACTATTTGAAGTAATGCATCTGGAGATCAAGAGGCCCCAAAATTGGGCCTTTCAAATAACTTTCATGAAATGTTTACAAAAATCATAGTCTCCAATAATGTTAATAAAAGTCACAAAATGCTGCTCACAGATCACAACATTTTACAAGCCTCCACTTCATTTTTTTACTTTCAATATTCTCCTCCTCTATATAGAGACTGTATAAAAAAGAGTGTATATAACAACGGTAAAGTTAAAAGGAAAATTTGTTTGCATGCCTAACTGATTAAGCACATGTCATGAAGATGTATGGAGGAGTGGATGTATAGCTCCAAGTTTTCTTGACCTCGGCACTAGCTGGAAGTGAGTGGTCAGTTTCACGCTCTTTCCGCTTTACCTCCGGTGAAAGAGCCCCTAATAACCATTGGAAAGGAGACTGGCTGGGCCCCAGAACTTGTCTGGACGACGCGGAGAGGTGAAAAATCCTGCCCCTCCCGGGATTCGAAATCCGATCCCTCGGTTGTCCAGCCCGTAGCCAGTCTCTATACCGTCAGCGCTATCCCAGCTCATCGTTTTTATAATGAAAGGTTTGCAAATTATCATAAGCGTAGGTACTAACATTTTTAATCGCCTTGTGCAGAGTAATTTTATGCCACTAAAGCGTGTAACAATTTCACGCAATATTTCGGGCCTCACTGTGGTACTGGGTAGCGAACCGTTGCTGAAACGTTTTCTAGTAATTCCATTACACAACCTTAAAATCATCACGACTCCCCCTCCCCCCTTCCGCCGCGCAGTTAACGCTGCACAACTCTCTCTTTTTCCCTCCGCCCACCATTTCGTGCATCCACCGCTTTAAACCCTCAAGCGAATTTGCCCTTTCTGCCAGCCATTGTGAATATGACGGGAAATAGCTCATGACCTTTTGACCCTCACCCTTTTCTCCCGTTTCACAATCGCAATAGCACTGATATGGCTTCCGGAATGGCGGTAAAATAGACTTCCGTGCAGAAATCAAATGGACCACATGCAGCCGCACTAAGATTCGTATAAAAGGGTTTTCTTTGTATAAAAGAGAGTGTCATGTGTGCCACAGCAACCGTTTGCATTGGAACTGTGCGAGTGACAAGTAGAATCGTACGGAAACTCTGTGCGCTGGGCCAGCTTAAACTGGAAAGCAACTGGTTGCCACAAATTTCTGCCTCAAACCACATCAACAGTGTAACTGTGTCGTTTAGGCAGATTAAAGATCACATAACGTAAGAATCTCTACGTATGTAGCACAAAACAGTGTAGCCTATAAACCCGATGCTAAGCAGTGACTCTGTAAACAGCGGCCGTTGCTAGGTAATGCCCGCAACATACACACGCGACAAAAGAACTGTGTTTTCTATGTGGTCCATGACGAAATGTTATAACCGGGAAATTTGGAGCTTAATCTGACGGTATGGCGGCGGGTTCGAATACCTTCACTGTGACCCTGCGAGTCGTAGGAGGTGACGAAAAGGGAAGTCTCAGATCTGAGACAATAATATGCGGTCTCAAGTATCAAGGAACTCGGACGCGAGAAAGACTGCGCTGTCAAGGACCAGCAGCATATACAAATGACAGACCCGTCCTCTAGTGAGAGAGGGTGCTCACAAAAACAAGAACGTAAATGTCAAACAGTAATAAATATCTGGGCATGAGCCCCAGGAGAGTGCTCGACACCATGACTTACTGACTGACTGACTGACTGACTGGGCGTCAGTCGCAATGTGACTTTGACTTAGTTGAGAGTCAGTTTTGCATGGGAGGTCTGTGAAGAGAGGACTTGATCCGAAGGGAGAGGAATGGCCATTGTTGGAGGCGTTACCAGGAAACGTCTAGTGACAGACTGAGAACACTAGACTGTGTTCTATTGGACTGTAAATTGTGGAAATACCATAGTGTTATAGTTACCTGTAGTTACGACCTATTTGAAAGCCTGTAAATTTCGAAGAGGGGTTCATTTCATTAAGTAAAAACCTGTGGCCTGCGAGTCGCTGCTGTTCCGCAATGTAGTAATTTTTACATAACTGCCATAAATAAAAAAGTATGTTTTAAGAAATCTTTGCTGATGACATACTATAAATAAAAAATAGAAAAAAAAACTACATTTTTTTTTTCCAATCACGCGTAACGAGATATTACTATTGTTTTAGCAATTCCCACCGTCTGTCATGTTTCCGTGATCGGGTGTGGCGCTCTCTAAAAGCCCAAAACCTTACCTCTCTTGCTCCTAAAGACGGAAAACTTTACGAAACGCTGAATTTGAAAAAAGAAAAAAGAGGATTGAAGTGTTCAATATAATTGTCTCGTTTGCTGCTACTTTACTACCGGCCACTTCTCGTGTGATGAACATTATCTCCCCCCCCCCCCCTTTCACGGCGTCTACCGGTGTCCCTTCCTAGTGACGGGGAAGAGGACACGGGGTTCTTGTGGTCAGTTGTGGCACTCCACAGAAATGCGATGGGCGAGATGCATTAACGCCATCAGCTTAATATCCGAGATATCTGGTTCTAAAAGCATTTGAGTCTCTTGTCATAGGAAATGGGAATTCAAGATATTTCAATGCAAAACAAGATTTATTTTCTGTATCAAATACATTTAGCCGAGCACGGTGGCTGCGCGGTTTAAGGCATGAAGCGTCTTCGCTCGTTTGAATACTGGGATCATGGGTTCGAATCCCACTTGAGACATGGATATCTGTGTGCATTTATTCTGTTTCTGCTGTCCTGTGTGTACAGGTAGCAGCCTCGAGACGGGCTGATCCCCCGTCTAAAGAGTCCTACAGTCCACGTAAAAGATGAAGAAACTGAAAAGCGTCCATAGTCCAACAAAGTGCTTTAGAATTATAGATAGATAGTTTTTAGGGCTTCTTTAATTTGAGTAATTGATACTTTTGTTAATTGTTTTATTAAAAACTCGATACAATAAACGCTGAGGATTAACTGTTTACTGTAATTTGTTTCTTTAATTGATCAAATAAATTTACTACATTTCAAGACAACCGTCATGCAGGCCTACCCTGTCTCTGATCTTCTGATCTGCTTAACAAAATACCGCCAATATTCAATAAGAAAAAGGTTCGAAAGAAATACTCTTTCATCTCTTATCATAACAGGGACCACGTTTAGCTTTTACGCGAAGATCTACTTCTTCGGGTGTATACGATTTAATTAGGTCACTAAACAAGGCCACTTAAACACTAAGACATACCGTATTTACGCATGTATAGGCCGCGTGCGTGTATAGGCCGCAGCACAATTTTCTTTACAGAAATTATAGAAAAAATAATTTGCTTGGAATATTATTTCAGGAGTATTACACCCTGTATTACTAATTATGAATATATATATTTTTTTAAATGAAGTGTGATTTCGAATATTTCGAATATAAGCCGCACCCCAGTTTTCCTCTTGAATTTTTGGCAAAAAAAATGTGCTGCCTATACATGCGTAAATACGGTAGTTTCTCGAACTATTGGTCTTGACCGCTTAGGGAGGCTATAAAATTCTCAAGAATTATTTCAAACGCGGCTGCATCCAAGCACAGATCTGGTTAGTCAGTAGTCAAAAAGGTGTCACATAGAAGCTATCAGAAAATGTATCTGCAGCCGGAAAAATACTTCAAGAATATCTTTGTGGCAGTACAGGACCAATTTATAGCTTACTGTAGATGTAAAGGAGTTGTAAAGTTATTTATGTTCGCACTATCACAGTGCGGCTGGTTAGGAAGTAACAACAATGTTCCGAACTGCCGTTTTGTCTGACCAGCAGACCGTATTTTTATGATTGATTTTAAGAGGTGTTACACAGTTTGAAAACCCCTGCACTAATGAATGCCCACAAGAAATAAATAGTGAACAAGAGGACTATACTGCGCTTCTTCTGACAATAACTATATCTGTGGAGCTGGGACGTGCCTTAGCTCAAGCGGTAAGTCGCTGGCTTCCCATCGTGATGGCCCGTGTTCGAGCTACGGTCAGGTCATGTTGGATTTGTGGCGAACAGAGTAACATTGGGGTAGATTTTCTTCGAGTACTTTAGTTTCTCCTGATAAAATCTTCATTCCACGAATTGCTCCACAATCACCATCATCTATAATCTGGGGCTGATACAATAGGTCAGTAGTGGCCGCAGTACCAAGTGGACTCAGTCTCACCCCACTAATAATAATAATAATAATAANTATTCTTCTATGATCAATTTTATACTATTCTTCCACCTACGATTGTGCAGTGGGTATAGCGACTAGCTACGGGCTTGGATGGCCGAGAGGCCGGAGTTCGCGTCACGGTATGGGCAAGATTTTTCTCCTATCCACGTCGTCCAGACCAGTTCTGGTGCCCACCCAGCCTCCTATCCGATGGGTACCGGGGGTTCTTTCCCCGGCGGTAAAGCGGCCGGGCCGTGAAGCTAAGAACTTACCTTCTAGTGACGAGGTCAAGAATGAGTGGATCTATAAATCCACTCCCCCATACACATTCATACGGCTTAATTAGTTATGCACAGAGACAATTTTACCTCCCACCTACGTCTAGGTTTCCTTAGTTGTCTCTTTCCTTCTCCAAACAATGTGTTTCGTCAGACAATACAAGTACATACACAGTATTCTGCAACGTTGTCTTCAAGATGTCCGGATAATAAAGCAGAATACTTCATGCTTGAGACAGAGTTGATACTCACCTACGACGTTCAGATGGATGAAGTGGCTCATATGTGGCGTAGTGCTGATCTGACACTCGTAGATGCCGGAGTCGCGGTGCTGAGGATACTTGATCTGAAGGGTCCAGTCTTCACTGTGCGGGTGATGGATAGCGCGGAACCTCTGGTCACTTGTGTATGTATACCTGCCCACCGTCAGCAGGTGGATGTCACGATGTCGCACCCACGACACCTGCAACAACATCTGTTGCTACGTCAGCCCGTCCGCCATCTTGATCAATTCTGCTGATAGATCTACACATTGAAATTTGTAAAAAGGAATACCGCGTATTTCCATAAAACTCATATGGTTAATTGCAAAATAAAAACATACAGAATGTAAATGACCAATCTCAATCAAAACACAAAATAACACGATTAAATGTCACTTTTCATTCGTAATAGAAGATTGCAACACGGATTTTTCTTTCAAAGAATTTATGCTGTAAACAGAGGTGTCGCCAGAATTCTCTTCTGCAAAAGCGGGATAGAAAATTTTGCAAGAGCAGGTAGCCATAAAATGTACTTAAAAACTAACTTTTAAGCAGTTGAAGCCTGCTTTTATAGATCACTCTAGACTGTTCATGACAGAAAAATATTTAAAAAATAAACTTGAAATTTTATTATTACTATTTTGTACATTTTTATTTGTTCTTCAGTCTTAATTTTTTCAAAAAATGGAGGGGACGCAGACATCTGATTTACCCCTATCCCTCTGCTGGCTCTATTGGTGGGAATAAAATGATTACATTCAAGGAAGTACCTTAAAAGTAAACTGATTTATCTCAAATATATCCATGGTGGTACCATTAATTTCCACGAAAGAATTCAACTCGATTAATGTCAGTTTAATAATGATTATGCCCAGTCTCCACGAAAATTTATATGATTCATCTGAGTTAACTTCAAAGAAATATTTCGGGTGTCTTCTGGGCATACTGTATATGCAGTGAACCTTGTTGAGATGGGAGTTAATGTGGGGTAGAAGCATCTCAGTACTCCTACGTATAACTTACAAAAGAATTGTAAGAGACTCCGTTAAAATAAACTTCTATTAGTTAGGTCTACTGAGGAAGCGGCGCCTTAACTAACAAACTAACCTCAAATGGTAGACCCCTTCTTTGTAAGCTTACATCCTTTAAGCTAATAAAAATTTTCTTCCTTCTATGGAATCGGAAAATGCATTAGTTTTCGAAAGGGACTGCCACTGGACCACATCCTCAGGCAAACTCAGTTAAAGTTCCATTTTAATATTAGCCTCTTGTCTTTGCATTTTTATTCCAACTGGTTTATTTCTTTGGGATTTACCTACTAAAATTTTGTATACATTTCTATTCAGATTTGCTTTATATGAAATTATTTATTGAAACACATTCTTTCTGATTATTCAAAATATGAATTGTTTTATTAGGCATGTGAAAACTGACATACTGAGGCTTCAAAATATTTCAAAACTATAAATAAATATGTTTTATTCGATAAAATATCCTAATTTAATTTACGCAAACTTCATGTGATTCGATGTATTTGCATCTCACGGGAAATCAAAATGGTTTTATTAATGTTTAATGTCACCAGCAAATTGTATGGTCATGTGTAATCATGAGATTAATACATAAATTGCTAGCGACATTAAACAGGCTTCTAACGGGATCAAGAAAGTAAACAAATGAACAACAGTTAATGGCATTGCAAATGATCTGTATACAGAGTACTCAGAATTATGATTTCGATTAATCGAATTGTCTTGAAAGTACTTAACTGATAAAAAAAATAGTTGTCCCTGTAACAGACCATGGAGGACCACAAGATTGTCAGATGTCGAAGATCCCATATTTCCCTAATAATGGGCTCGGATCACAGATGGCGGTGAGGTCGTCAGCCTTATGCTCTGGCCACAATTTAGCCCCAGGAAGTTTCCTGGTACATATTTCTGTCAGAGACTGAGTCGACACCAGGTTATGGAGTAGCTGGAATGTTCAGGTCAATTGAAAAATCCATTGACCTCATCGTGAATCAAACCTGTGACCTTCCGGCTTGTAGCGCAGTGTTTCAACCAACTATGCTACCGCGTGCCCCTTCACTTACTTCATTATTTACATAACATAAATACAACAAACTTGTGGTGAGAAGTGTACATTAAAGAATTTCCGGCCGAATGACGTATATTTCAGTTAACTGCATGCAATTGTTTACTTGCTGTTTCACAAATGGGTTCAAAAATTGAATGTACTTATTAAAGTGTAAAATCCCGCACTGTTATAGAGGTGTGACCCGTCTACATTAAAAGGGACACTTGAGTTAACAGTGCGTTTTCATCGACTTAAATACTTGGACATAAATTTCCCAGGGGTCACAAACATGGAGAGGTCGAATGTGGGTTTACAGTAAGAAATATACAGTTGTCAAAATGCAGAATACAGTGGAAGAGGCAACCACCTTTGATGACGTGACTGCTTAAATGTAGCACACTTATCATCAGCTTTACTCAGCAACACACCAGTAGTGTGATCATGCGACAAAAGAAGTATTTTCTCAATCAAATATTCAAAGGAAATTCTCGGATGCGGACTGTAAATCTTGATGTCTAATAAAATTATTTACCTACGCGGTAGCGTAATTAGTTGAGGCACTATGCTACAAACCGGAACGTCGCGGGTTCGATTCCCGATAAGGGTACTTTTTTTCACTTGACCTGCTCCTTCCAGCCGCAATATGGCCCTGGGGTAGACTTAGCCTCTAACAGAAATGAGTACAAGAAATCTTCCTAGGGGATAAAGAGCTGCCGGCGTGTAAGGTCGACAACCTCACCGTCATCTGTGAGCCAAATATCTGGAGAAAATATTAGGAGCCTCGACGTTTCACAACCCTACGGCCCTCCACGGCCTGTCACAGCGGTAGCTTTACATTTTACCATTAATTCATAAAGATTCTAAAGGGTTCTGACGATGGGCATAACATTCGAGGTTACTGGGTTTTTGGACTTTATCCATCATCTGGTATTTGAAGTGTTCTTTAGAGTAGTAGATGATGAACGAAGTAAAAAAACAGTAATCCAGACCGTAAATATGTTAATATTAAATATGTTAATTATAATGTTTCAGTCTATAATATATCTAGCTACAAAATTAGAATGGAGTAAATTCGGGGAAAGTATATGACGCATATTCCACGAAGAATTTCTGGTTACTTGCAGTTTCATAACTAAATTCTTGAAATAATTAAATTCTTCCTAATTGACAATGCTGGAATAATCAACTTCCCGCGACTCAGTTCGTCTTTTCCAAACCAAACTTCATTACAATCTTATGTTACAGTCTTTGCGTTACTTTTCTGTGTCTAAGGTTAGCTTCAGAGAATTATTCTGTATTATGCCATAATACCTCAGAGTTTCAATACCGTTAATCTCAAAAATCGCCTCTGATCGCTATACCTAGGCAGTTACATCCATCTTCCACCCTCATAACTTCGCTCTATCTTAATGTTATCTTCTCCTTTCCTTCTAGATATTCCATGCAGAACTTCTAGATTTAACTACACACTAACATTTTTTTTCTTGGCACTACAGCCCCAGTGGGCCTAGGCGTACCTCCATAAACTTCTCTGTTCACTTCGGTTTTTCTAGATCTTACACATTCGGTAGGACTCCTTGGGCGGGTGATCAGCTCGTCGCAAGGCCTCTACCTGTACACAAACACAGAAAAACGCACACACACAAACTAAATATCCATGCCCTGAGTGGGATTCGAACCCACGATCCCGGTTTCCAAGCGAGCGAAGACAGTACATGCCTTAGACCGCTGGGCTACCGTGACCGGAACACACTATCATTATCGCTACATATTCTAAGTAAGCCAATATACAAAGTGGTTCTAAATTATTGTCGGGTTTTCCATGGCCTATAATTTTCAAACCATGAAGAGCGATACAAAACTGCTGATGGATTATGAAATGAGCTCAAAAATTTTATTTGACACTACTATACTTGCCCTATTGAAGTCTGGGAGAAAATATGATGTCATACCTCAAAATGGATGCTTGGACATCTTACATGTCAGGTTAGGCGAACATATTGAATATTATATCTAAGCTTCCTGTTGCACTCTATACGATATATGATATAAACTCCGTCCTAAGTGCAACAATTTATTGTAGGTCTTTCGTCTTGCAAGACGAAATTGTTTCACTTAGGACGGAGTTTATATCATATATCGAACATATTGAAGTTGCTTAGAATTCTGCAGCATTGATTCTAAATATATTGAAACGTCTGAGTTTCACTTTCATATTTCATTAAAAGTTTTATTTTTCTCCTTCGGCTTTGAAAATTATAGGGCACGGAAACCCCGACAATAATTTAGAATCATTCTGTATCACTCCCAACGCGAAGATCATTTTCAGGGACAAGCTGGCTATCCTGATCTGTAGATTCCAAAGGATTCTGACGGTGGTGGATAACACACAGAATTACTGGTGTTTTAGACGTTTTCCATCGTCCAGAATTCTAGGTAACAGAAGACACGATATTTCGGAAACTGGATCTGTTTCCGAAACGTCGTGTCCTCTATTACCTAGAATTCCAGACGATGGAAAATGTCTAAAACACCAGTAATTCTGTGTATCCTGATCTGGCCACCTATTGGTTCGTTCGGGTGTGTGTGGGAGAGACAATGGGAACTGGAAAATTGTTCTTGCACTCTTATTGGTTCGTTCTGTTCTATGGAAAAGCCAACAGGAAGTGACTTGTTGCTTCCATTTCCCTCCTGTTTTCTGCATAAACCGAAACTTGAACAAACCCATTGCTATTCTACCGGTTTCAGCTGGTTCTTATTATTCTTCGACCCTGATGGTAGAAGCAACTTATTCCTCCTACACTCAGGTTCACTTTCAGCGGAATACAAGGAGTTATATCCCAGAAGATAAAACTCTTCTTAAACACCGCTGTGGGAACCTCAAATGCTTCAACTAATTTTTTGTCTGTTTCCATTAATTTATCATTAGCAACTTTTTTCAATTCTGTAGTTTCAAGGTGTACTGTATAAGTGCATGTACATATAGACGCTAAATTATAAGTTCCCTTATGGATTTACGGCAGCCATTTGCTACGCGAAAGTTTGTAATTCACGATCTCTCTCCTAGTAATAAAGGTCACGAGCGGTCCGCACACAGCAGCACCGATAAAGCTGTTTTACTACCCTTTATGCTAACATAAAACCCCACGATCCTTAATGCCCGCTACTAATAGTTGTATACGGCAGTAAAACTATTTGTGTAGTGATAAGAAACTCACTTAACTTAGCACTTCGTTTCCTCAATTATCTTTCAAGGCCGAAAATTCACTGTTTCTGCAACATCATACAGCAGATGTTGCTTACAAGTTTTGACGATTTTCACGACATTTGCAAGTTTTTATTTCCCCCCATAAGTTGTAGATGTAAAGGTAAAGTTACTCATTGAGCAACAGGGCGTTAAGACGTATGAGGAATGGAGATGTAGCTGCATCATTCTAAACTTCGACACTCGACCCAGCTGAGTGGTGAGATTACTTGAGTGGTGAGGCCGCTTTAACCCCACGGAAAGAGCCCATACTACCCACGGGATAAGGGGCTGGTAAACCCCAGAGCCGGTTTGAACCTTATGGAAAATAGAAGAATCTCTTGCCCCTACTGGGAATTGAACTCAAACTCCTCGGTCATCCAGCCGTTAGCAGAGTTTATTGTTTAACGAAGCTGTCAGTATCGAAAGTACATAGCGTCGACTTATACGTATTAAATATGAGAAATAACTGTGATTTTCAAACAATTCGACTTGTTTATTTTTTATTATTCTTAGTGGGGTGAGACTGAGTCCACTTAGTACTGCGGCCACTATTGGCCTGTTGTACTAGCACCAGATGTTAGATGATGATGATTGTGGAGCAATTGGTGGAATGAAGATTGGCAGGGGAAGCCGAAGTACGCGGAGAAAACCTGCTCCAATGTCACTTTGTCCACCACAAATCCCACATTACCAGACTCGGACTCGAAACCGGGCCGCCGCAGTGGGAAACCAGCGACTAACAACCTGAGCTATGGCACGGTCAACAATTCGGTCTTGATATGAAGGATTTACACGTCTTGAGCCCCGTGTATAACACGAACTGATTTCTCGAACGGCCTCTGTCTGTGTGTGTGTGTGTATGCACGCAAGTTGTTGGCCTCGCTAGAGCCCCAACCATTGGATGGATTTCATTCATATCACGTATTTAAGAGCTTATAGTTCGAATTCTGGTGAACATGGGCACTCTAGCCCCAAGAATGGAGGAAGGGGTCCTCCATGAGTCTCAAGGGAAAAAAAATATATTTTTTTCACGAGAAAGCTATGATAATTTCGATCTAATTTCAGTCATTTCCAGAGGCTATGTCCCTGAATAAAACTCCACTGATGGCGATTTTAGCAACAAACTATCGTTTGCCAAATAACGATATATTTCCTTTCCAAGGTAACGAAGTAGAGGACAATCATATAAATGAAAACATACTTAAAGTCACTGCGCCAATTTGTATACTGGGCCTATACTGATCTATGATCAAGAGGTTGAGATGGGCAGCACATGCAGCATACACAGAGGGGTCATGGAAAATGTATGCGAAACTTTAGTTGGAAGCCCTGAATAATTGTCACCACTCTTGAGACGTGGGTGTAAACAGAAGGACCCTATTAAAATGGACCTAAAGAAATATGTGACAACATTCAGTTGTCTAATGTAGCGCTCTTGTGGACACTATCAGAACCCTTCGGATTTAATAAAATATGGGATATTTCTTTCCAGGCTGAGCAAGTATCAGCTTTCCAAAGACTTTTTCCATGGCATTAAACTGTTAGGTATGAGGAAAACATATGCTATACACTCTTTGATCCTACCATAAAATACTGTGACGTGTATATCCATTGCTAGGCAACGATTACGTAAAAACGTGCCCGTGGGAACAAACAAGCCTCAACTATAAAGAATGATGTTTTCTATGCGGTTCGCGCCGCGACCGTTGCTATACAATGATGTCGTAAATACACCTAAAACAATAAGGAACAATAGAAGACCTTTCTTCAGTGGGGTCCGTGCAAAGTGTTAATAGAGAAGAGTTCAACTGAGCAGCACAGAGTCAAGAGTCGAGTTTCGAGACGCCAGCCTGATGGGATAGGTGCTTGGAATTGAATTGAGTCGAGTCTTCCGAATTGGCAGCTGCAGAATAATGGCAACAAAGGAATTAGACTGTGAGAAGAAGACTCCATGTGTGATTTGAAGTGACAGTGGGACTGTTATAAATCCGTTGCCTGGATAAGACTAATGAAGACTGACAACCATAGTGCTTGTGTAGCGGTGAACTGGAAGTGTGTAGAATAGCGGTAGCACTGTAGTTGCCCGTAGTCCCGAACTGTGTGAATGTATTAATGCTTATAAATCCATTCATCCAATCCAGAGCCTGTCATATAAATCGGGCGCAACCCCCTACACGTGACAACACGTTACTACGTTCTCCCTCCGTATCTCTCCAAATTCATGGCTCATAATTATCCTATTATTCAACGCGATCTAACCTGTTAAGTTTAACCAAGAAATAAACATCACCTGGTGACAATTCTGTAACAGATGTATTACTTTCAGATGAGGATTTCGTTGTCTTCAATGACTTCCTACTCCTGCGTGTCACTCTGACAGATAAAGTGCATCCGCTCTACGAACAACAATACGTCATTCTTCGTGTAGGCAACCTAACAAAAAGAAATGTCCCGTGTATGTTTGAATTTCTCTCCGGCTTACGAGTACCAGAGGTATGATGAAAATAGAATCTAGTAGCTTCCTAATGATGACGTAACAGTCTACGTCGCCAACTTACAATGACGAACTCTCGTCCCCATGGTATGTGCCAGGAAATAAGGGCTAGGGCAGGCATACTTAGTAGAAGGAGGCATTTCTGATACAAGTTGGCAACCTCTGATTTCCCTCAGCGGGACGTCGTTACTGCTACATTAATAAGAATATATATTAATCAACGACCAGCAGAATAGTAATATTGATTGAAGTGGCAGTGGGATATTTCTGTTCGGCTCCTTCTCTTTCAGCAATGTAAGAGTAACCATGGCAACACGATGCAATTAACTATAACTGAAATGTGTTAGGGTAGAGGTCTCTGGTGAACTTTCCATCAGCATTAAGACGAAGGCAATATAATATGTGAGAATGACACATTCGCGTTCCCCTTAATGGTAGAAGAAAAACGAGAAAAAAGATATGATTAATTGCATGATCTAATTACAAAAATCTCATCCGTTTCTTTTACGTCGTCAACAAAGTAACAGATCCCACGTTATTTTCAATTTAATTTGTAGGAAAATAAAGGAATTTTAAGCTAAAGGTTTATGAAAATTTTTAAGTATCATTTAATGGTTAGTAAGAATGATCCGTCATTCAGTATAAAATTATTACCTTGGAAATGGTATATTTTTAATCTTAAAGGAATGCATTCTGTTGTGTTGTAATACAGTGATATATATATATGCAAAATGCAATTCAATAGTTTAAGAATAAGTTATTAGTGTATATCTGCCTGATGATAATAAGCTTTTCATAAGTCGAAACATGTAGCAAGAAATCACTGAAATCAATAAACTCATTATACAAAGTTAACGTGAACGAAATTTGTTAGTTATGTTGTGACGGATAAACAAGCAATTAGTGTACATTTTCTTATGCATAGTACTTAGGTTTTACAGCGTTTCTGAAGCTGGGTCTGCTTTTACACCTGATGAGAGAAATAAATCAAACTTCCGAAATCTTGTGTCATTCAAACATTTCAGCAAATACGGAAAATCAATGAAGGTGGATCGTTATACCAGCCTTGTGGTGGACATTATTCTTTATGTTATGTTTAACATACACGAGGTTTCGGTCCTTTTGCTCTACTTCAGAAGCTCGGGTGTGACTACACTGTTACGCAATTTACTTTTTGGCCTCTTTTCTTTATTTTGAAAAAAAAACCGAAAGTAGGCTTGTGCAGTCTCCATGCTGTCTGTATATCTGTGTATCCCTCACCCATCAACATTTGTGTGGCTAACCAATCTTTATGAAATTTGGTATGTAATATCATGGAACCTATTGTCGAACGAAGGATGTGAAATATTCTTTACCAGTTTTAGGTAAAAATGGTAAACCAATTCGAAAATTTGTTATATAAATTACACAAATTTGTTCTTTTTATTACTCACGTGTACATTAATGCAGAGGATCTATTATCCTTTTATATTTAAAAGCATAGCATGTTACTTTCCACAAAACACAAAACCTTGTATTTAAGCCGACAGAATGAAGAAATGGAGATGCACTGATAGATCTTAAACCGGAGCAAAACTAATAAGAATATCGCAGTAGCTACTGATATTGATGGAGTGACGTGTCTTACTGTGATATTTTGTCCACGTCGCAGTTGGTTAAAGCGTATGCTAATATGTTACCCTAAAAAAATGGAAAGGTTTAAGAATCTTTGCAAGTTATATATCATCTAGCTGACTGGAGTCCGCAGGTTTGAGAGAGGCAATATAAAAGTCGGCCTTAGATTTGGCCCTGGGTAAGGTCAATCCCATTACGTACTGAATATATTTATTCGGGATTAACTTTAATATTACCCTCCGACCTTCGAAGTCATCGATTTACGAAATATTTTTATGTCAGAACTGTACTACTTCTGATTACCTGTCCATGCTACATGACCACCTGTGAAATGGATTCTTAAGAAGAAATACAGACGTCCCACAATGTCGACTAATATGGGAATATGTACAGGAGAAGAGAGTACTTAAAAGAGTTTCGAAAGGGAAGGCCGTGATATTCGAAGGCACTAGTCCTGTGTTACTTTCTATAATCAGCTATCCTACCTCTGGGATAAGCGTGTAAATAGCGAAGTCCTTCTTCCTGTTGATTTCATCAATTTTACGCTTAGTTTAACTCTAGTCAGGTAAACGGCAAAGCTGTTTCTTTATCAAGAACCACGCAATGAAAATGTATAGGGGAGTGCAAGCAAGGTTGTACGGCTTGTAGACTTGCGCTGAGCATCAAGGTTCCCGCGGAATGGACTCCTCTGACACATGGGAGTCAAGATTCCGCGTGGACTACGTGACAAACAGGAGAACAATAACAATACCAGGAATGGAACTCCGGTCTGTGGCAAGTAACTGACATAACCATGCCTGATCATAATCGCTGTTTGATAAAAACATGTTCTGTAATGTTTCTTTCTAAGTATGTGATTCATACTGCTTAGAAATGCATGTATTATACTGTGGCGTCGTTTTGTATGTAAGACAATGTTGGTTATTACTCAATCGACACAGTTCTGGTATAAACACACCATGCGTCTGCACGTACTACATGTTTCTACTTACTGCTGCCATCATCAGGTACACAGAGCTTTTACAATCACTCTTCTTTCTGTTTTTGGATGTCGTTGTGTGCAGCGTCAGTCACTTATTAAACTGTTATATAAATATTTATTATAGTTGTACAGAATATACAGACGAACTTCTCTTCGAAGAATTGAAGGTCGCTGGTTATTGATAAGCAGGGTGGAGATTAAGGGCGGCCACACACCAACTGCGTCAAGACAAGCATCAAGACATGAGACAAAAGACGCAGTCTTGCTTCATTCGTGATTCAGACTCGAGTCCGCACACCGAAGTAGCAGGTGTCTGCGTCTTATCACATCTTCTCTAGTTGATGACATGACGTCATGCCGATAAGGTACACTGGTGCTGTTCCTTGAGTGTTGATGTCTGAGTCTTGACGTACAGAAAAGGAGCATGCCGAGTCTTGCTGCATGTGTCTGCAGCATGAAGCTGACGTCAGCATCATGACTCAGACCAGTGTGAGGCAGTTTTCATAATCTAATTCGTTTAAACTGTGCTCCTTTCTTTGCGTCATGTCGCAGACATCGTGTCTTGACTGTTACACATCTTGACGCATGCCGGTGTGAGGCCTACCTAATACTACTAATAATAATCTCTATCAAAGTGAAAGTCACACTGTGATTGACGGTCAGTCAGCATATATATATATATATATATATGTTCATTATATATATGCAACAGGATCCAATCCTTAAAAATAACACAATGACGACTCTCATGACCTGTATTAGTGAAATATTATTTGTGTGATAAAATTCAGGACAATAAAATTAGGATGAGTGAGTTAAGTATCACATATATGGGATATGCGTACAATATTTCAACAGGTAAGCCTGAAGGAAAGTGGCCATTTGGAAAATCTAAACATAGATGAGGGATAGAATTAAAATGGATCTTGAAGCAATAACGCTTGAATGTGTGGACTGGATTAAACTGACTCTGAATAGAGATTAGTGGCTGGCTTCTATAACCACGAAAATAAACCGTCCAATGCAATAGAACGCAAAAGGCCTCATGAAGGGAGGAATAACTCTCAGCTTTTCAAGGAGGATTATATCTCATGGTGCAGTCAGTTCCTGAAGTCATGATATATATATAATTTATTATACTGCAATTGGGTTTTAGCCCGGTGGCAGTACGAAATATTGAGGATTGAGTGATTGAGGCTAGCTCTTTCTAACGGACCCAACTGAATAGGTGTTTTCCTTCACCTGAGGACGGAAACAGATCCAGTTTCCGAAACGTCGTGTTTTTATTTGTTATCTTAAAAACCAGGACGATGGATAAAGTCCAAAAACCCAACATATCAGTGCAAACCAAATCAGTTCCTAAATCTGTTACCGGCCCAGCACTTCTGTCGAAGACAAAACTTGTTATCACAAAATTAAGAAAAGTGAAATAAAGTAAGCAGTGAGTTCGAAAGAAAACTGCCACCATTTGCTCAGTTAACAGTAGGTGAGGAGACAACAGTTGGCTATCCAATGGAGAAACTAGAGAAACATGGCCGGCGAGGTGAAAATGAGAAAGAAAAGGAAACAAATCATTTTTAATTATTATTTCAGTGTGCACGGCTTGTGCAGGCCATTCCTAACTCAGTTAATTGTTATTCTTTCTGCTTTTCGTTGTTCAGCTGGAAATAAAATCAACTTTAATTCGTGAAGTGTAAGAAATATGGAAAGGAATGGGTTTAGAGGAATCCGTGAAATCTAACACGCTACTGGCATCGACCTTAGAGTGCATTCAAAGATGAACAGCGGTGTAACAGGTTGCATAAACACCTGTGACAACGGTTCATTCTTCTAGTCATACGGACAGTAGGTTGGGGATTGTCTGTTTTCTGCAATGCCGCATCTGGGCTGTAGGGACTTCACAAGCTTCAGGCCTGTATTCAGGAGGTATCGAACTCGCCCACAGTTTCATTTCTGATCTTCCTCAGTGTCTCCCAGCAAATATAAGGGTAGTAGAAAGCAGTCTTCTGGGATTTGGCACCGTGTATATGTGGTGTTAACCGACGTTTCGGAGGAACGTATCGCCCCCATCTTCAGGGTAGANTGAGTCCACTTGGTACGTCGGCCACTAACTGGCCAATTTGGTCGAATGAGAATTATCAGGGAAACTGAAGTATTTGGAGGAAACCTGGTCCAGTGCCACTTTGTCGACCAAAAATCCCACATGACTTGACCTCGGATCGAACCCGGTCCTCCGCGGTGGGAAGTGTGAGCTGTGGCACGGCCACTGGACAGCATTTTGAAGTAGATCATCAGAGTTTCCTTCCTCATATTTTTCACTATTCACTGCTCTGTATCACCTTATAATTTAATCTGATTTGGAAATAGCTTATTTAAATCAAGTACAAATAAAGAAACAGACATAAGACGTTCGGGAGTTCCATGTCCTCCCGTCTTTAGGCGAGTGACTTATGTTACATTGACATTTTATTTCTGATCTTTATTCTAAATTTAATGACGACAGTTTGGGAAAAAACGTCATCTTTTGAATAACACAACATTATTACATTATTATTACGCCGTAGCTTAGTTGGTTGAGCCACTATGCTACAAGCCGGAAGGTCGCAATGGATTTTTTATTTGACCTAATCCTTCCAGCCGCGCTAAGGTCCTGGGATCGGCTCAGCCTCTAACAGAAATGATTACCAGAATCTTCCCGAAGGTAAAGAGCGGCCGGCGCGTAAGGCTGACACCGCCATCTGTAAGTCGATTGTCTAGAAAATGTGGGAGCCTCAACGTCTCACAACCCTATGGGCCTTTACGGCTTGTTACAGGGATAGATTTACTTCACTCCAGCCACTGGAGTAACCAAGACTGCTTTCTTCATAGTCACCGCCGTGAAAGCCTAAAATCTTATGTAAATACACTACTTCGAAGAACACGAACGATTCGTTTTAATATTATATGTGTGGATGTTTTAACAGTTGACAAATTTCAGCCTTATTTTCCTACGAGATAAAAGAAAGTCAGCAAGTTCAATTGAAAATGGGCGTCATTAGAGAAATCCTTATAAATTTGTTTACGGTTCTGTTTTTGCTCTGTACAGTGTCAGACACGTCAGGGCCATTCATATTCATTTAGTTCGATTCGTGGGGGCCCCATTTCTCTTGTGCAATCGGACATGCACTAAATGATATTTGTTACTCTGGCACGTGCATTGCTGCTCTGCAGCCGCAGAACATGTGAATGAAGCGCTGTAGGAAAAAGATGATGGAAAGAGAAAACAGGTACAAGGAAGAAGAGAACAAGTCAAACATTTGTGTAGCGGATAAGAGCTGCGTTGTGGCCAATACCTGCCAAAACAGCCCAAGGGAATAACCGTTCAAAGAAGAGAGGATGTCTATATGCACAGCTTGCGCTGCGTTACACACGTGCCAAGTATGTGGCTCGCAAAACTTCTGACTGGGCGAAATGGAGAATAGACTAAGAAGTTCTTATTCTTTTTCTTTCAAGTTTCTTGGGGGGGGGGGACATAGATACTTGGTACATAGATCACTATTTGCCTATTGTAACAGTCCCGGATGATAGATGATGTATGTGAAGCAGTCGGTATGTTGAGAATTGGCAGAGGAAACCGAAGTACCTGCCCAGTGCCACTTTAACCACTACAAATTCCACATGACCTGACCTGTGCTCGAACCCGGGAACTCGCTGAGGGCAAACCGGCGACTAAGCGCCTGAGATATGGCACGGCCTATCTTTTTTCTCTTACACTTTGGAGCATAGGGCCGATTTCTTAGTTTCATTAGGACTCCTTGGATGGGTGATCAGCTCGTCACAAGGCCTCTACTTAAACACAGGACAACACAAACACATATGTTTTGTGTGGGATTCGAACCGAGGATGCATTAGACCGCTCGGCTACCGTGACCGGTTACGGCCTCTCTAGGAAGTTACAAAAGCCTGAAGTCTCAGGCAGTAGCTGAAACTAAGAGACAGAGTAATTAGTGCGTGAAACCAAGTGTTCTCAGGCATGGATCTCAACCTATAGTCTTACATAAAAACCACTTGCAAGAAAATGGAACCAACTTGGGGGGGGGGTAGCTGAATAAATGTGGAAGTAAAATAAATCTGTAGTTTTGAAATAAGTTGTTGAAAATAATTCAGGAAGTACGAAGTAATTAATACACCAATTTCAGATCAGCTTCAAATTCAAGCGTATTTTTAATGTTAAGGCAAATGAACCTTCAATGATAAGACATAGTACAGATGTCCGATTTTCGGTTTCTGATTTGGAGAGAACACTTCAATCTAACAGGCGGAAGGTACCAAGGTATGAAGAAAATGGCATGACGAGGAGTACCGTAATTTGCACTCTCCACTAAATAGCATTATGACCAGAGTATCAAGCGGCACATAATGGCTGACAAACCTACTGCGCTCATAAGTAATGGCTGGGACCAGGTGGCAAAATGGGGGAATACACGAAGACTTATAAGACAGAATGGTTGGACAGAGTGGCGTAATTATTGGTGCTTCAAATTTAAATAGCACGTTATGACTTAGATTTTGAAAAGGCCGCGACATAGCTCAAGCGGTTAGTCGCTGGCTTCCCAGCGTGGCGACCCGGGTTCTATCCAGGGTCTGGTCAAGTGGGATTTGTGGTGGACAAAGTGGCGCTGGGGCAGGTTTCCTCCGAGTACTTCATTCCACCAACTGCTCCACAGTCACCCTCACCTATCATCTGGGGCCGGTACAATAGGCCAGAAGTGGGCGCAGTACAAGGGACTGAGTCCCACCCCACTAACAACAAAAAATAGATTTTGAAACATTGCATAGGAAGTGACAATTAAATGGCTGGCTTCATGTGAATAAATGAGCGAATCGACGAGAAAGTGAAGGAAGCCATTAGTCTCAAACAGAGTGGTTGGGACAGAGTGACAGAACAGGTGTATGTCGAATCCAAACCGATCGCTCTGTCTTATGTCAATACGAGATGACTGGAGAGAACATAATTCCATAACGAGTGCTGTAGGCAACACTGACAGAAACAGATCGTGGTACATTGAGAAGGATTGCTTCGGAAAATCACAGAGCTACTGCAGCACAGGTGACAGCAGAACTCAATATTCATCTCGAAAACCCTGTTTCCACAAAAACTGTCCGACATGAGCTTCACAAATCCAACATCCACGGTAAGGCTGCAACTGCTAAACCTCTGATTATTGTAACTAATGCTCAGATGGGTAAATGATGGTGTCATGACTATGAAACCTGGACAGCAGACAACTGGAAACGTGAGTGTGAGACGGTCAGATGGGTCGCCCTTCAAGCTGTTCACTACATCAAGAAGAGTTTCCTTCTGGAGAACATCCAGAGAAGCCTACAGTCCGGAATGCCTGGTTCCAACAGTGAAACACGGGGGAGGTTCTGTGACGGTTTGGGCAGCAACATCGTGGTATTCTGTTGGTCCTATTATTACCCTTCAGATCCAAATTACTACAAAGGATTACGTTGACAGGTTGGGCAATCAGGTGCAGGCCATGTTCCAGACGTTATTTCCGAACAGCGATACAGTTTTTCAAGACGATAATGCCCCCATTCACACAGCTGGAACTATTCAATCATGGTTCGAAGAGCATGAAGGTTAACTTCAGCATCTTCCCTGGCCAGCACAATCGCCACATTCAAATATAACTGAACCACTCTGGTCAGTTTTGGAGACTAGAGTGAGGAACATGTTCCCACCTCCAGCGTCTCTAAAGCAACTTGCAGATGTTCTTCAAGAGGAGGGGTATAAAATTCCGCTAGAGACTGTTCGAAACTTACACGTGTCCATTCCAAGAAGGACTGCCGCTGTATTGAAGGCAGAAATTGGTATAACACCACATTAATGAAGAAATGTGTAGAGTGTCTATAGTGTTTCCATTATTTGTTTATTTATTTGTTAATGCATAGAGTGGACTGGAAGAACTTGAATTCGTACAGCATAACTTATGACAGTATTTGTGGTTAAGTGGCAAAGTGGACAAATTATGATAGGAGTAACAACTTGAGTAAAATTTTATACTGTGAAGACACTGCGAATAAAGATAGTGACAAAAAATATAACATGACTTCAGATATGTACCCATATGCCAGCAGTTCTATTCAAGTTAAATTACAGGGAGAAGCTATAGGTACGTTTCTGTCTGTTTCTGCACTACATGTATGTAGTCATCTCACCCTGGGAAGGCCGTGACTCTGTGTCTGCCCGTGTACATGATTTTTCTCCGAAACTACCCGATGAAATTCAGTACATTGGGTATTATTGGTGTAAACATTGTAGAAGAATTATAACCCATAAGTTAAGTGACTTCAAAGAGAAATTCATTTCTTAAACAAAGAGCTTGTCTTATAGATTTCTAAATATTGGGTCATGTCCAGTTTCATTTTAAATATCTCTTTAATGTAATTACAATGTAATAAGACAAAACTAGAAACCGCAAAACACCCACAACATAAAGTAGTTAAGTCGCTATAGCGACGAGGCTATTGGCTGGACGACCAAGAGGTCGGAATTAGATTCCCGTCAAAGGCAAGCGACATTTCTCTTCTTCGTTACGTTCAGACAGCCCTCCCTTACAAGAGGCACTGGGGACTATTACTCCGGGAATAAAGCGGTAGGAGGGTTAAGCTGAAATTTAACCTCCTGTCGAGGTTAACAATTGTGAAGCTATACCTCCATTTCTCCATACATTTTCATCTCGTGATCCTTAATTAATTAAGCCCAGGTATAAATTTACTTTGACCATATTTGGACAATTCTTCTCCACTGAAAGAGGCCCTCACATTTGCCTTTTGTTTTGGACGAAATGTCGTTTGGCTCAACAGGAAATCCATAATTCGTCTCCTCATTATTCTTCATGACCACACAGTTTTACCTTATCTCAAATTACTGTTCGAGAGGCGGTAGGTATGGGAGTAAATGCAAATGCAATACGGCGCCAAAAAACAATGAATTCGATCCATTTTGTTGTCCCGTTTCCTATCCTGGCTGTACAATTAATGCAGTTTCGCTCATAACACGAAAACATTTCCCCAGAGACTGAAGTTAGTTTATATACATAAGTTAAGGCTGTGGCACTCTTATATACGGCTGAGACATTATGTATAGCCCTACATACCCGCCATATTTTTAATGAATCCTCTAGAGTTCTCTCCCTCTGGGATTCAGATGTTGTGAGAATATTCGTATGCACCTGTTTGTGGGAATACATGGTATTTATACCTCGGGCCTGAGAAGTGCCCTAAAGAAACAGGAGAATAGCGGAAACTGCACAATTAACAGCGCCGAAACTTCTATATTTCACCTGGTGTTGGGAATTATGATTGATTTTCTTGCGGAGTACTTCACAACGCTTTCAGTGGCTTAGTGTAGAGTGGCAGGGTGGCAGATGAACAATGAATTACAGGGGTTCGGAAGGAAGCAGTAGTGACCTAGTAGTGGCATTATCATGGTATTTGCATGGAGGTACTGAAGAAAACCAGCAAAATATTAGTCAAGATAACTGGTGTCCCGTCTGAGAATCGAATCGAATACCTTCCAAATATGAATCAGGAGATTTACCCCTAAACCAGATCGTTCGGTGGAAAAGTGGCTGAACAAACGGGAATGAGACCGGCGGAATATATATATATATAGCATGAGGGGAAATAATGTATGTACAAACTTATTACGGTAGGACAGCCTCAAGGGAAGAGAATACAAGCACATGAATAAGAAAATTTACGTGAATCTTCGAGAAATAAGAGACCATGTGGAGCGAACTGAATTGGCGAAGGACGGGGTTTAACGGATGGCTTTTGTGAACATGATGATGAACCTTATGCTAAATGAAGGAATGGAATTTCTTGACAAACGCAGCGAACAGAGTTTTATCAAGAATAACTCTGACCCACAGTCATACATGGTAGAAATATGTGCCAAATTATTTGTTACTTCTATAATTATTATTAAGCTATTTCTTTAATTAAGAGTTCAATTAATAAATCACGTTTTAACTAAAATAGTTTATTCTTTAGTAAGTTATTTCCGACCGCTTAATATTATTATTTTTTGTGATGGAATATGACCATTTGCTAGACAACGGTTCGGTAAACACCACCTGAAAGCTGGAATAGCAACAGAAACAGAAGTGCATTTGTTAGGCAACGGTTGACACACATTCCCGTGAGAACGGATAACACAAAATAGAGGAACCGTTTCAGATCGTCACCTATATTCGGGCCGCCTGGAAGTTAATAAAAAGTCGTAATTCATTCGTAAGAGAGTTGAACGTGTGAGCAGTAATTCGTCGCAGTGGAAGAGAAGACGCTCGTGGTCCGAAAAGAAATGGAGCAAGTCTTACACAGCAATTGATTGTGAGCTGTTATAATTGATTGTAATTGTAAAGAAGTGCCAGTAAATCCAGTTATCCAAACCAAAACCCATTATTATTAGTCACGCAAACCCTGACACGTGACCATATTCTTCGACGAGCTGAATATTTACTGAAACAATGACACGTAATGCCTGATTCCATGCAGTGCAGTGCCTGTAATGTGGCCAGATATACTTCAGTAAAGTCTTATTTGCAATAAGTGGACACATAAGCCAGTGAAGTCTTCGAATTTAGAAGAATCGCGTATAGCCTACTTCACTGGTGTACAAGTTAAGTAGGAGAGACAAAAGGAAAGTGTGATACCAAGAAAATGTCTTCATCGTGTAGGATCTAGGGTTTTTACATCGATGGTTATGAAGAATTCCATCTTCTATGATATAACTACATGTAACTGGTTGGTAGTCAACCGACAATGACTCTGCTTACCATCTGCTTCCAAGATGTTTTCTTCGACCCTGAAGATGGAGGCTACATGTTCCTCCGAAACGTCGGCTGACTTTTAACACAATATACTGCGTTACATCCAAGAAGACAGAACTCTTTCATGTCTTCATCATAGCAGAAATTATGTACCAATAACATAAATGTCAACATTTCTCTGCATGTGGCGACCTTATGGGTGTGACGCAGATCACTGACTGGGGGTGCAGGAGGTGATTAGCGTGGGAAAGAGGAGCATTCCCAAAAAAACGTACTTTACTATCATTTTGACAATTACATATCTCTAAGAGTGAAACCAGATCTTTACACTGAGTCCGTTGTGTGGCGATCCGATACTGGAAACAGACCGCATATTTCATATAGGCCCAGGGTAAGGTATGTCATTTTCGTGACGCACTGCCCATTACATGATATCCAGATAGCTGACGCCTGCCATTTTGTTTCATACGTGCTTCAGATATGACATACGCAGCTTATAATCATGAAATATTCGCGTATCTTTCTTTGGAATCAAATTTGGTAACTTATAACTCAGTGCAATCTATCGTATATTCTGAAAGTTTCATATTACCATATACATTTACTCTGCCCTTCCACGTATGTAAGTTATAAAAATCTTTCTATTCATTCTTTATCTTCTGGCCAATATTTTTAGCGTTGCTAAGAAAATTTATGGCGGCGGTCCGGGCTCGGTAAATCGGCAGAAGGAAAAGAACAATTATTATCACCGTATGATGCCAGTCAGTAAATAACGAAACAAGTATAACGTCACATCCTTTTGTCTTCAGAGCTTGAATTTAAAGATGAACATAATTCTATGGCTGTATCTTCCAAAGCATTATTTTTTTTCATAAAAATTATAAATGTTTATTTAACGACGCTGCCAATATCGACACTACATAGCGTCGACTTCAAACCCTTCATTCATCAATTAAGATGTTATTAAAATGTCCTGGTACTGCATTTTTTCAATGGCTCTTCCAGCCCTTTCATGGCTTAGACCTCTTATTCAGTTCCGTAATCATTTTTCACAGACGGTAGGACTCCTTGGACGAGTGATCAGCCCGTCGCAAGGCCTCTACCTAAACACAGGATAACAAAAATACAGAATAAACGCATACACGCACCATACATCCATGCCGTCAGTGGGATTCGAACGCACGATCCCAGCGTCCGAGCGAGCGAAGACAGTTCATGCCTTAGATCGCGCTGCTACCATTACCGTACATAGTGGAAAAGTATAAATGAGACAGCACAAGTGAGACGAACTACATACTGCAGTATCAACATCCATTCAATGACGCAGGTGTCAATGCTACATGTTTCGACTTTTTTAGGTCATCTACAGGCATACACGAAATGATAATGATAAGTTCTTTTAATATGTTAACGTATTACAGCCGTGTCAAACATGCGGCCCCCATAGCCATAAAGTGCGGCACATCAACTTTTAGAGCTAATTGATATTAAAATCAATACTAAAATTTTAGTAGAAATATTTTTTGTAAAGACAATTTTCCAACAGACCAGAAGACAAGAAGTCTCACACAGACATAAATTAGCAGGCTGCAGGAAATTCAATATTTTACTATTTCTAACATAATTTCTTGTGTAATCTCTCTTTTTACATTTTGAAAAGTTGTTTCATACTTGTCGAAAATGGCATTCTCTTGCTTTTTAAAACTGTAAGATATGTGACTTTAGGTAATTATATTGAAATTACTCCTAAATAATAAATAGAATTAAAATTCCTTCTATCAAAATCTAATGTACACGTATATTTCTATTTTGAAGTGCGGCCCTGGACTATTATTTATAGGGCTGAGGTGGCCCTCTGTACAAGTTGAGTTTGACATGCCTGGCGTATTATATTGAAGTAGATATTTGCGTTACAGTTCATTAAGTGAAGCATTGTATTCTGGCATTTGTTTATATTGTATGCTTGACAAGCATTTCTGACTTTCATAATATGCATCCCGTTGTGTCATTCAAGAAAAATATAAACAAGACAGTCAACACAACAAGTTACTGAAACTGAGATGAATTATACACTACCGTATCAGCATCCATTTTTTTTCGGCTCAGGTGTTATTGTTACATGTTTCGCTCATTCTTTAAGCCATCTTCAGGCATAAATGAAATAATAATAATGATAAGTTTTTGAATATGTTAACTGTATATACTGTTTACGGCGTTTATTAAAGATGTATTTGGATGCTTAACCTGACTTACATGCAGTATGTAAGCTTTTATTAAGACGTGTGGCGTAAGAAACATGCCACTTAAGTATTCCATCTACAGTATGGATAAAAAATAACCAGAGATATAAAGGAAAATCTATCAATTATTTTTCTTAAAGCTTACTGTTAGTGAGCAGCCCGTTCTTTACATCCTTATGTTCAATAGAACTAAAACGCATATTTGAAATTCAAATGTGGTCTGTGCCATTCCTTGAAGAGATCCATAGAATCCAGAAAGAGATATCCTTCCTGGTTCTGTGTAGATATAAGGATATATTCCGAACCTAGAGGGACAGGAATATTAGCTGTCGAGGTGTCTGCTACAAGCTGTCTGGATATGATAAAAACAGCTTCGTAGAATAGGAAAGCAACAAAAAAATAGTTTATACAACTACATAGTCAGGATATGGGATAGGAGGGGATGGGGGGGGGCGGAGTAAGAAGGATGACGTAAATAACATATTACACATTCAAGTTGACATGAAAATTTTATGGCCTCTCGTTTCACAGCTGAGATACACGTGTACTTATGGGAGAATGGGAGGAAACTTTTTCGGTTTCGTCTGTTCACGCTTTGGTATGAGGGAGATAAAAATTTCTGCCGACTCCTACGAAAATAAATTTGTAGATATGTATGTTTATTTTCCCATATATGGAACAAACGTCGTATCAAACTAATGGTGTTGAGGAAAGGAAGGGAAATGGAAAAAAAACCCTAAATTGTTCTAAAGAAATGTCGTTTCGGAAGCTGCAGGGTTCAAACCAACAAAAGTAAACTGAGGACCAATATAGTATGAGAGTCTTGTTGACTGATATGACCCCCAAAATAAGTTGATGACGATTCTGATAAAGATAATGTACGATGATGAAATGCTTTTGGAGTCATTTAGTTTCCTTACAATGGCAACACTGTTGTTTGTGAAAGGAACTGAGACGATAAAGTAACAAAACATGGAAGATTATAACATGCAATCGAATTATTTATTCTTGAAATAAACACACAAAATTGTTTCTGTGCCTAACCATTGCCTGCAGTTTTCCTTAACATCGGCCCTAAATGCAGGAGGATAGTCAGCTCCACAATCCGTTACACTGCTATCGGACGGACAGGCCACGGTACTCACGGGTTAGGTCCTAAGTCTGCTCTGGATGTGGCACCCCTGCCGGGGAGATCAGGCCCACCTTCTACCCCTTCACCTATGACTCAATTAAGCTATAACTAAACTAAACTAACTCCATGCAGCTGAGACCTTCTTGAGAAGTTACCAGTCGCTGAACTATTCAAGAATTTTCCAGTATTTTATGAAACCGGAAGTTTCATTACCATATTCAGAGGGACCTCAATTGGTACCTATCCTGAGCCAGATGATTCCAGTCCATGTCACTCCATCTTTTTTCACTAAGATCAATCTCATTATTATTTTACCATCTATGTCTAATTCTTTCTAGTCGTCTCTTTCCCTCTGGATTCCCCGCCAAAACCCTATATGCATTCCTTTCCCCGTCATCCGTGCTACATACCCTTAGTATAACGACTCCATACTACGTGTACTTGCATTTTAACTGATTGGTGTTCGAACGTGTTCCGTATGACCCAGGTTGTAAAAGAGTTTGAAACTCAAAATTTAATATTCCATATCTTCATCGTAACGCAATGCCTTAGTAAGGAAACCCGAAACACTTATGTTTGTAGAGTAGCTACATAAACCTGAAACATCTACACTTGTAAAGTAGTTAGGGAAGTCTGAAACAATTATATTTGTCGAGTAGCTATGGAAGCCTGAAACAGCTATAATTGTAGGGTAGCTACGTAAGTCCCAGAGAGCTATACTAGTATGGTAGCTACATGAATCTCAATAGTTGTAGTTGTAGAGTATGAATGTATAAATGTATGAGGGGAAGGGCCTTCTCGGCCCTTGCACCGCGACCTACAGTGGTCTATTGTGCTTTAGTTGTAGAGTAATTACGGAAGTGTGAAAATTTATACTTGTACAGTAACTAAAGAAGCCTGAAGCAGCTATACTTTTAGAGTAGCTACGGAAGCCTGAAACGGCTATACTTGCAGAGTAGCTACGTAAGCCTGAAACAGCTATACTTGCAGAGTAGCTACGTAAGCCTGAAACAGCTATACTTGTAGAGTAGCTACGGAAGCCTGAATCAGCTATACTTGTAGAGTAGCTACGGAAGCCTGAAACAGCTATACTTGCAGAGTGACTACGGAAGCCTCAAACACCTGTACTTATAGAGTAGCTACGTAAGCTTGAAACAGCTATACTTGCAGAGTAGCTACGTAAGCCTGAAACAGCTATACTTGCAGAGTAACTACGGAAGCCTGAAACAGTTGTACTTATAGAGTAACTATGGAAATGTGAAAATTTATACTTGTACAGTAACTAAGGAAGCGTGAAGCAGCTATACTTCTAGAGTAGCTACGGAAGCCTGAAACAGCTGTACTTGTAGAGTAGCTACGGAAGTCTGAAACAGCTGTACTTGTAGAGTAGCTACGGAAGCCTGAATCAGCTATACTTGTAGAGTAGCTACGGAAGCCTGCAACAGCTATACTTGCAGAGTGACTACGGAAGCCTCAAACACCTGTACTTATAGAGCAGCTACGAAAGTGTGAAAACTTTATATTTGTAGAGTAACTACGGAAGCCTGAAACACCTATAATTGTAGAATAACCACGGAAACCTGAAACAGCTATACTAGTAGAGTAACTACGGAAGTGTGAAAATTTATACTTGTAGAGTAGCTACGGAAGCCTGAATCAGCTATACCTGTAGAGTAGCTACGGAAGCCTGAATCAGCTATACTTTTAGAGTAGCTGCGACTTATAAACATGTGGCCTGATTTCAGTCTTCTGTTTGTGATGACAACTGTTACTCAAACCAGGCTTCTGTTCATTAACACCTGAAACGGGAACCTGTTAATTATTTAATTTTTACGTCAGGGGTTCGTAAATGTTAAGTGTGAACCCAAGTTCCTCATTAGTATCAACTTAACTACTTATATACCTCTGAATGCGTAATCCAAAGCTCCCCTTCCTCTGATGTTAAGGAATTTTGTAGTTAAGTTTCGAAGCACTATATACACTACCTTCTCCCTGTACAGGAGCACCGTGCTTCTGTGTTTTACGCACGGTATTACTTTCCACAGTGTTTACTTTAATTGTTACAAAGTTTACTTTGTGTTATAATACCAGCCACTTCACCCATCTACTCATTCCCTTCTTTACTATGTTCCTTTCTTGCCTGCTGTTTCTGGCTTGTTACAACCATATCCCATACTCTCGCCTGAATCGACAAATTAAGCAAACTGCACATTACGCACTGAGCGAAAATCTGTTGTAACAAGCGACAAGCAGAGGGGAGAGAACTGAGAAATTTTACTTAGCAAAACTAAGATCGCATAAGCCTTCAAAGTGGTACGCTACATAAAGGAAAATGGGTTGCCTGTGTAGATAGCTTGTGCTTGTTTTGAATGTGAATATAGCATCAGAAAATAACAAGTCTATCTCTGATCAGGTGATAATATGTGAAATTTTAGCTGATTCTCATTTAGGAGTTGTCACCAGGCAGGAATATACAGTTTGCTTCATCAAATGATCTCTCCTCGCACACAAATTCATTAGGATAATACGCTCCAAACACGAACATTACTCCTGCTGAGAATGAAGAATGCCGTCTTCTGGGATGTGGCACCATTTAAATAATGTGTGAGCCGACGTTTCGGAGGAAAGTAACGCCTCCACATTGAGGGTAGAAAAATCCGTGACCATAGAACCAGTGTGAGGAGGTAGCTGCAGTCTGCAGTCTGGAGGCGATGTGTTCCTTCGAAACGTCGGTTCACACAAGACCTACAAGGCGCCATATCATAGAAGACGATATTCTTAATAGTCACCACAGTGAAAACCTCAAATCTTACATTCTTCCTGCTGTTCCTCACTAAAATATTAGAGTGAGCCCTCATTATAACGGACTAAAAGGGGGGGGTTATCGCCGGTGTCCGCTATAAACCGAGTGGAGTACTAACGGAAGTTCACTATAGGATACATAGCCAAAACATAAAATGATCACAGAAACGCAAATGTAATTATATAAATGTTTTTATATTGGTGTTTCTTATTAGCTTACATTCCTTATTTTGACAAAATAAAGAAGGTTTATGCGATCGCCATGCTGTCTGTATTTATGTATTCCCTCTCCCAATCAACGTTTGAAAGGCTAAGTCAAACTTTATGAAACTCGGCATGTATATCATGACATCTGAGCCCAACTCAACGGTGCACTCCGTAAATCCATCCCGTCAATCTATATATAAATATGTGTATTTCTCTTATCGTTGCTAGGTAACGGCTAGATAAAAATATTGCAGCGGCAACGAATACACACACAACAAAGAGTTGATGGACGCGTCGTTTTCTATGCTGTCCATATCATATCAAAGCAAAGTAGGAGATTAGTTCTTCCCATAACTTCTTGTTTTAAACAGATTTCTATCGATAAAACCTTAGTGACTCAACATCTCTAAAAGTTCACAGTTGTACACAGCCAGATTTTGTCGGTTATATTCGAAATCCTGGTTCGTTATAACGATTATTTAATGTATTACGTATTATTTTTTACACTCTCCATCGTTTTATGTTTTACATAATACTAACTTAGAACATGGACCAGTTTCTGTTATCAAGGTTATCTGGTGGTTAACAGGGGCTGTTTCCTCGGGGACAAGGCGGCAGAGGAATGAAGCTGACAGCTCATCTCCATCAAGTGCCGAGGTCAAGAATGGTTCAGCTACACCTCCACACCCCCACGCGTCTTCATGGCGTGGCGCCTAATTATATAAACAAATCTCGCGGGTTCAAGTCCCGATGAGGTAATTGGATTTTTTTTTCAATTGACCTAATCCTTCCAGCTGCATTATGGCCCTGGGGTCGACTCAGCCTCTAACAGAAATGAGTACCAGGAATTAATTAAATAAATTTCCTGGGGAACAAAGCGCGGCCGGCGCGTAAGGCTGACAACCTTACTGCCATCTTTGAGCCGATTGTCTAGATAATGTGGGAGCCTCGACGTCTCACAACCCTATGGACCTTCACGGCCTGTTACAGGGATAGCTTTACTTTTTTCTTACAGTGACAACCTTACATTTAGCTTCCGTTTCCCTCTATTTTCGAGAAAATATACCTGCTCACATGACATTAGTTTTTAACTTACATGCAGTGGCCTGTGAAAAAAACATTAACTATGGAATTTCAATACGCTATACATATTGCAGGCCGACCACATTGGCTACGCTGTCTAAGGCATGGACTGTGTTCGCTTGCTCGAATGCTTGGATCGTGGGTTCGAATTCCACTGAGAGCATGGATGCCTGTGTGTGCGTTTATTCTGTGTTTATGTTGTCCTGTGTGTAGGTAGCGGCCTAGCGACGGGCTGATCACTTATCCAAGAAGCTATAACAGTGCATAAAAAAATTACGAAACTGAAGAAGAGGCCAGGGCCCAAAAAAGAGCTGTAGAACTATTGATGAATGAGTGAATGAATGGAATGAACACATATTACAGGCTCAACATTCTATTTCCCCCCCTCCTTGGCACTACAGCCCCAGTGGGCCTAGGCCTACCTCCATGAACTTCTCCGTTCACTTCGGGGTTTTTTTTTCTAGATCTTAGACATACGGTAGGACTCCTTGGGCGGGTGATCAGCTCGTCGCAAGGCCTCTACCTGTGCACAAACACAGAAAAACGCACACAAACATCCATGCCCTGAGTGGGATTCGAACCCACGACCCCGGCTTCTGAGCGAGCGAAGACAGTGCGTGCCTTAGACCGCTCGGCTACCGTGACCGGCCAACATTCTACTTTACTGGTAAATAATTTATTAACGAAGCAACTAATATGTCAATTAATTGTATCCAATGAGTACCCCGGTTTCAGCAATGTAATCTGCAGAAACGCTAGATAACCATATAGTTTTAGTTCGTATGACGCGATTGGTCCACCATGAACATTCGGGTATTTCCAGGATAATTGTTGTTCATGTTGTGTAGAGTGAACTAATCCTCTGTCCCCACCCATCCATATACTTTAGACTTGTCTGTTGCCGGTCATAACATTTCCTATTGTCGTGGCTAAAGCCAATCAAAATATAATAGGCTAGCGGTGGTTACAGCCCCCATCCTATAGGCTATTCGATCGCAGTGTCACTGGTTTGGGTGAAAGCAATGTTTTTGCCTATATACATATGCATATATGGACTTTATTTATGTGCGCATGTGTTGGACGGAGCCAGTGTTACTCGGTTCTTGCTTGCTATGGGGTACGATATATTGTTTACGTGACTGCTTGTATTGGGTCACATGTTTAGGGGTATCTCTCCCCCTCTTGTCACCATCACCCTGCCCTCACAGTAGAAATGCAGCAAAAAGGGACACATGTGGGCTTAATTGAATGGGATGTACTGGAACAATGGTTTATTATAGTACCAACATCACAAGCTATCCAACGAACGGGTCTGGGTTATGTGCCCTCCTCAAAACCTCAGGCTATGGAACCTTGGTTTTGACATTTTCCACTGGAATTCCATTAAAATTTCGTTTTTTAATGGTTTAACATTGTGATCTTGCTAACAGACTAACACATCCATGCAGCTTGGATTTGTTCAGTTGATGAAGAGATTCCCTATTTCTTATGAAAACGATGGTTCATTAATGTAGCCAGAAGGGTCCGCCTACTGTACCATTCCAATTCATTCCGCATAGTCATAGGTTGTTCATTTTAGATGAACTTAATATTACCCTCTTATTCAAGACTAGGTCCCCAGTGTCCCGAGTTTTGTCTCTGTTCTTCATGTTTAAATGAAATAAAAACATTAAAAATGGTGGAAAATTCAATAAGCAATTTTAAAATCTAGAAAATTAGCTCAGCGTTATATATATATCTATCTATGGCTCTATAGTCTTTTTATTGAACCTTGACCACTTTTTTAGTTTCTTATTCCTACACACAGTCGGTAGGACTCCTTGGACGGGGGATCAGCCCATTACAAGGACGCTACCTACAAACAGAATATTACAAACACGGAATAAAAGCACACAGACATCCATGCCTTGAGTGGGATTCGAACCCACAATCCCAGTGTGGGAAAGACAGTTCATGCCTTAGGCCGCTCGGCCACTGTGATCGGCTACACACCACCCAGTGCTTCTAAAAGACACAAAAGTTATATAAAATGCTTATTTGAATTTCTGTGAATAAGTTAAATAAATGCTTTAAGCTTTTAACACAATTAAACAGTAAATTAAGACAACGCAAGGATAACATCACTGCAACTAATATTCAACAGCAAATTTACCTGTCATCTAGTAAATAGCATGCTATAATTCACTAGTAGCATTGACCACTGCACAACCACAACAACACAGTTACGCTGCAATTAACATAAAGGAAGGTTGACGGTGACGTAACATCGAAACATGATGTAACATGTGTCACTCACTCACTCAAGGAGCTAAACCCTTCTTGAGAAACCGCCAATTGTGCAGCTTCTCAAGAGCTTCCCAGCATTTTAAGGGACACGAAAGTTTATTACCGTGTTCACAAGAGCCCTCCACTGGTCCCTAACCAGTGCCAGGTCAATCCAATCTGTACAATCCCATTTTTATCTCTCTAAGGTCCATTTCAATATTGTCCACCCATCTACGTCTTGGTCTTCCCAGTGGTCTCCTTCCTTCCTGTTTTACCACCACTATCCTATATGCATTCCTCCTCTCCCTATTTGTGTTACATGCCCTGTCCATCCTCGGAAACGTCGGTTCACATAAGATCTACACGGCGCCACATCCCAGAAGTCGGCATTCTTAATAGTCACTGGCGTGAAGCCTCAAATCTTATAAGAAGTGTTGGATCTTCTTGGATCATCTTTATCTTCTTGGATAAAACGCCGTGTAGCCCACTGAAAGTTAAGCGACGTTTCGGGCGAGCATATCGCCTCTATATTCAGGGTTGAAGAAACCAGCATGAATCCGGCAACAAGTAGCCTACTGGCTTCTTGCTTGGTTTAATTTTCAACCTTGAATATGTATGCGACATGTTCCCCCGAAACATCGGCTGACTTTCAACGGACTACATGGTGTTATGTCCTGTAAGATAGAACTCTACATTTGTTTATTCTTTCCGCAATGATAATTCTCATCCTAGGAAATTTACCCGTCCTTTAACAGCAGATGTCTTAATGAGGCCTGCAATAAATCAGCTATACATGTTCGGATAAGAATCTATAAGTATATTTTAATCGTACTTGTATCACTTTTTCATCAATAAATAAAACAGAAACGCACGTCCTCCGTGGTTACTTTATTGGTCGAAATACATGTGAGCGTCCACTCATTTCCGCCTCTTCGCGCACAGTCCCTGGGGAACGTTAGTGGAGTGGCTAACGCCGTTGCCTCGTTTGATTTATAGCCCGGTCTTACTACACTGTCCATTTAACTTAGAAACCACTTAATACATGGCGGACATACCCTTCTCATTTATGCTGACAGTTAAATTAAATGGAAACAAATATATCATATACGTCCATAATTTTATTTCAATAGCGAGATATTATACAGATAGCAACTATAACATTTACATTATTGAACACATGGCTAAGTGGTTGGTATTCCAACTCTGTATTTGGGAAATCTCAGCCCGGAATTTTTGGTACTTTTCTTCGTTCCCTCCAGGTAAACGCTGGGACAATATCTCAAACTATGCCAGAACACATTATCGGACCATTCGACACTACACAACCTGAGCTACAGAGTTAAAAGGTAACGCTCTAGACTAATATTCGTGATGTCTTGTATATAGTGTATATACATACATGTAAAGTCATGTAATAACATATAAAATATAAATATTTTGTACATACTAACAACTGACTTGTTTCTGCTAACAATGACTGATGAATGGAAAAAATACCGTAATTGTCAAATCCGTGGCCTATAGACCGCAAACGAACTATACCGACCGAGCGACCGCCGCTTGTCGGCGAAATTAGTGCCAAATTTCGCGGATAGAGGGTGTCACGTGGTCAGCGCAACGGATCCCCACAACCGTTAATCTCGGTTTTCTAGACCGGAGCCGCTATTTTCTTGAAATAGTTCCTAATTTATCCTTACGAGGCTGAGTGGACCTCGTTTCAGACCCACTACTAAGAAAATCTGGTAGCCCCAGGAATCGAACCCGGGAACCTCTGATTCTGTAGCCAGGAACTCTGACCACTAGACTACAGAGGTGGTCCCGTGTGTGAAACGGTAACTAGTATCTGGTCATGAGCCCAAAGTGCGGATCGACACCAAGACTGGCCGACTGACTATCGGTCGCAACGGAACTTTGACTACATTCATGATGAGATCACTTCATTCCGGGATGTCGACTATCTTGACTGACTTTTTCGTGGATTTTCTCAGTTCCTGTAGGAAAGCAAGGGAATAGTACCTCAATGCATGAGCATTTCATTCGAAATCGTTCCCAAGTCATCATCCCTCAATCCCTCTACAATCCGACGCTGTACGCTCGTAGTCTAGCTACTGACAGCGTCGTGAAATAACCACTCCCGCCCACGCACATACACACTGAATTACTGATACTTACTTTCTCATGGAGCTGGGCCCTTCTTGAGGAGCCACCAATTCTACAGCTACTCAAGAATTTCATAACATTTTATGAAACCCGAAAGTTCATTACCTTCTTCACAAGAGCCCTCCACTGGTCCCTATACTGAGCCAGATCAATCCAATTCATACCATCCCATCCTATATCTCTAAGATCCATTTTAATATTGTCCACCCACTTACGCCTTGGTCTTCCCAGTGATCCCTTTCTTTCTGGCTTTCCCACCAATATCTTATACGCATTTCCCGTCTCCCCCATTCGTGCTATATGCCCTGCCCACCTCATTCTCCTTGACTTGATCATTCTAATTATACTCATACTTGGAGAAGAGTAGAAATTATGAGTCAATGATAACATCAATAAATGAATCATAAACAAAACATGTTTACAGCGTTATTTCTGTAAAGGATCAGCATGTGACACACGTATATTTCCGTTTTTCTTTCATTTTAGCATACACATTGCTGCAGTGTTCAGTCGGGGCAGGGGAAGAGGGGGTAGTGGATTTATAACTGGTCGGTATCAATTATTCCAATTGGGATTATTTGTGTTTCGGTCAGCAGGTAATATCAGGTCAGGGGCTTCGCAGTACCCAGCACCAATACACCCAAAATATATCAACTCCATAGAACAAACTGATTCTTGTGTGGCAGAGACTTAACTGATTTCAACATGCGCGCTACATTCCTCGTCCATTTCATAGTCCTTGATTTTACCATCCTAATCACATCTTAATTTGCAATTAATATTATGTAAATTGTCACAATCGACGTTAAATGTCATTTTATTTTATACAGAAAAACAAACAAAAAGTTGAATATTGTGTTTCAGTATCCTGTTGCATTTATGTATCAAGTTACACGCTTAGTTCCGTCTTTAATGAAACTGTGTTTATAATTACTCCTTAATTTGAAGTAATTGAAATTAAAATTAAACTGCAAACATGTTTCGGCCTTATTTGTTCTTCGTTAGGCAACTGTTCACTTGTTGAAAATGCTACACTGAATTAGTTCTTAAGTCAAAATATTCCAGAGTTATTTCAATTTCGTCCTTCACCAATTAAAATTTGTTCTCTTGAGAACATCACTTTTTATCTTCTTTCCACGGCGTCCATGTTCTCTGTTTTGTTATGTTTAGCGCTATGAATATTGTGTGGTGTTTTCACCGTTGTTCTTTTATGTGCCCACTTTGTATGTACGTTCATACGCAGTTACCCTAGTCGAGTCTATGTCATTTAAAAAGTGATGTTCTCAAGCAAATGTATTTTAATGAGTGAATGATAAAAATGCAATATCATTGGAATATTTTAACTTAAAGACTAATGCAGTGTAGCAATCCCAAAAAGTGAAAATTTGTCTGAGGATAGTCAGTTATGGCTGAAACATGTAGCAGTTTCCTTTTAATTTTAATATTATTTTAAATTAAAGAGTAATTGTAAACAAAAATGCATTAAAGACGGAAGTAACTATGTAAATTGAAATAGTTTAAATTGCATTTGGAGTTCGAAATGTTTTGTTCCCTGTATGGAGGGCCTAAGTAAGAAATCATTATGAAAACTGTAAATACGTTAAATTTTTTACACTAGCGAGCTATTATTTTGGAAGTAAATTCTAGACAGCGTGCTTGTATCACTGTATAACTCCTACATATAGGTATATTTTAATACAGTTCGAAAGAAGAAAACGTTTTATATATATAAGGTTGGTATGAACAAAATTAACAACAGTTGACTTACGCACTTATTACCGAGCACTAACCTTATATCNGTTTTACTAGATCTTAGACATACGGTAGGACTCCTTGGGCGGGTGATCAGCTCGTCGCAAGGCCTCTACCTGTACACAAACACAGAAAAACGCACACAAACATCCATGCCCTGAGTGGGATTCGAACCCACGATCCAGGCTTCCGAGCGAGCGAAGAGAGTCGGAAAGTCGTTTATCAAGAATAATAGGTTCAGAACAAAAAATTAAGAAAAGTACTGCTTGGCTATATTTAGAAGCAGAAGTTGCTTTTAGCATAATCTAGTAAGGCCATACATGTAGTTTATTTCCATTCCGCTAGACGTAAACTATGCCCTTAGGTGGTGTATATTAATTCATACGCACAGCACACAACTCCAAACCCCGCTCTGTAAAGTTTTACTTTGACTCTCGGCCACTTATTCTGAGCGCGCGAAATATTCCATTAGGTCTGACCGAGTCGCATCATGAGTATTACACGGTTTCTTTGGAACCCGAGTTCTTATGGTTGATGTGAGGAATATCTGAGACGTAATCGTTACAAATATCTTACAGATAGTTCCGTACTACTCAACTGTATCGGCTATACTCATAAGCGACGAGAAGCATTTCTCTTTTTTATCAAATCAAGGAGAAGTTCTGGCCACGTAAATGGAAGGCATCCACAGTCCATACAGGATGAAATGCATAAAAAATCCCATACGGACTGCCCTGGGATTGAACTTCAGCCTCCAAGGTGAGAAACTGTACTATTTAATCTTGTTGAAATATCCAAAGAACTTGCTGAGGACGCGATACACAATAATTGGCCAGAATAATTAGACATGATAATGAGAGGTGACAAGTAAGGCATCACAAATATGAGAATGGAGCTGAGGGCCCGGCCAGCAACTCAGTATCTGAAGCAGCTAATTAGGGACTTTCTGCATTTGGAAAACCTAAATGCACACCACCTCCACAACATATTTTCGGCATTACACGCTGGCCAGAGCCACTTAAGTTTATTTCATATATTATATTTGAGCATCCTGTTACACTCACACAATATATGTGAGACAAACACCGTCTTAAGTGCAACAAATTAATTGTAGTTCTTTCTTCTTTCCCTCCTCCACACTACATGTTTCGGCCTTAAATGGCCATCATCAGGTGTGTATTCTTACGTAGCTGCTACACTGTCCGTAGTTTAAAATTTAATGTCACCAGTCTTTCTAATTGTATGTATAAAATCTTTGTTAACCTACACGCGTTAATTTGATTTCTAAAATTGGCACTTTTTTAAAACTTTAATTAAAGTTCTAAAAAAGTGCTAATTTTAGAAATCAAATTATTTCATATATTTACACTAGAGCCAAATGTAATTCATTTGTTTAGTTAGTTTTTTTTAGTTTCTTGGGGTTGGGTGAGAGTGAGTCCACTTTGTACGTCGGCCTGTCTTTGGCCGACTGTATCAGCCCCTGTTGACAGATGATGATGTGTGTGTGTGAAGCAGTCGGTGGAACGAAAATTTGCAGAGGAAACCGAAGTACTCAGAGAAAACGTGCCCCAGTGCCACTTTGCCCACCATAAATCCCAGATGCTCTGACCTTGGCTCGAACCCGGGCCACCGTTACGGGAAGTCGGCTATTAACCGCCTAAGTTATGGCACGGCCTCATATGATTAACTTCGTGATTAAATTAATTGAATTCATCCGAGAAAAATAACTGACCACAACTGTGTTAAAAATGTGTCTATTTTGCAGGATATATGTTATAGCCTCAGTAGTGATGTAAGCCACTTATACTCGTATGTAAGATTTCTTCCACAATTCAATCTACCACATTATGTAGATCTGTTACGAAATCCATCTGGTGCTTTATACTGACATAGACCTCAAACAGCTACTTTTCTTAATACTGTAACACAGTTCCTGAGACGTACAATACATCAGATTCGAAAGGGTGTATAACATACTCAATTGATGGGTTTGGGGGCTTTTCCATCGTCCGGTATTCTAGAAAATAAAAAAGAAACAGGACGTTTCGGAAACTGAATCTGTTTCCCAATAATTCTATATATAATACCTTAATTCCTAGTATAAAATATATCACATGTATGTTTACTGCATCTGTTTCTTTCCAGTCTTGACCATTATCTCTGAGGATATTAAGACCCTGGGTCACGTCCCAGTGCAGATACAATGTTGTTTTATCTGTTGCAAAGATAGCCTATCCACATTTCTCCTAAAACAAACTATCCTCACTGCAATTTAAGTTTAATTTCACAACAGGGATTCTGAGGGTCTGTATCCACTTTTATTTTTACAAGACCATACATTTTTTAGGTAGACCGGGAGAGAATTTTCACCACGGTAGAATTCAGCGGAGTTAAGGAGACAGTCAATGTGCCGATACACCGTTATGTCTCCCCACTGGGTACCTATATCGTCGTCCCCCTTGCCTCCAGTTCCCCCCATATCTCTAAGGCTGGGGTGCACAGTACTGCTTGCAAGAATTTGTGGCATTGTCTGATGTTAGTAATGAGCCCATAACCCCTTTGTGTATTAAATATTCCTCACATCTCATCTTCCTTCCTTCCTCAACGAACTACGCTACAGAGTGCCCCCAAATAATAATAGGTTATTATTATTATTATTATTATTATTATTATTATTATTAAGCTAAGGTAGAATGCCGGTCACGGTAGCGGAGCGGTTTAAGGAATGCACTGTCTTCGCTCGCAAGGAAGGCGGGATCGTGGGTTCGAATACCACCCAGGGCAAGGATGTTTGGTGTTCGTGTGTGAGTTTTCTGTGTCTGTGTACTGTGCAATGAGCCGATAATCTGCCCAAGGAGTCCTACGGAATGTCTAAGATCTAGTAAACCGAGGTGAAACGGAGAGTTTCATGGCGGTAAGACAAGGCCCAAATTGGGGCTGTAGCGTTAAAGGGTGGGGGGGAAGTAAAATATGGTATGCAGGTTTTTGTTTTTACTAAACCGCGTGAAATATGCATCCCAGTAAGAAATAAACCACAAATTAATTTTATTTGTTGGCTGCCACAAAATCATTATGCTGAAAGAAATTTAGCTTATGCGTGGATTTAAGTGTTACCACTAGATAAGTAGTAAATCTAAAGATGGTAATAATGTAAGCCTATGTATGTATATTTTCATATAGTTGCGAAAGTAAAACAGTTAAGCCTCCTATCCAGTGGGTAACGGGGGCTCTTTCCTGGGCGTAAAGTGGCAGGAACATGAAGCTGCCCACTCACCTCCATCTAGTGCCGAAGTCAAGAACTTTGGAGCTATGCCTCCACTCCTCCATATGTCTTCATGGCATAGTGTTTAAATAATTAAGCACAGGGACAATGTTACCTTTTTACCTTACCTTAAGACTGCATAAAAATGTATGTAGAGGAAACTGAAGATTTTAATTTAAATATAATATTTCCGCAGTGCTTGTTTGCTAGAAGCAATGTAAGAATTTTCCCATCAACTATTTGTTCCATATTTCATTTTCTGTGCTATACTGCACAAGCAGTTCAGTTCTGTCGAAGCAGCGTGAGTTTATGGCATGCCATATAGTTCAAATGCCAGATTCTTAGCTAATAAAGTGCAACAAATGTAAGAGACATAAAACTTCATGCAAGGTATGAAACCTTGACAGTTCAACACAACTCAAACGTATCTTCCACATTATAAAACATAGAAAAAACGCTGAAAATTGCTGATGAAGTAGTTCTTAGGCTAAATTATATTTAAAATTTACTTATAAGGCAAAATAATTTTATATTTGGTGATTTAATAATATTCTGAGGCTAATTAGGAGCCGAGATAGTGCAGTCGATATGGCGACTGGCTAAGAGGAGTCGCAGTACGAGTCCCGGTAGGGGCTAGAATTTTCTCTTCTTCACGTAATCTGGACCATTTCCGGGACCCACCCAGCCTCCTGTCCAATGGGTGGGTATTGAGGGCTCTTCCTACGGGCTTATAGAGGCAGGGGCATGAAGATGACCACTCATCTCCAACTAGTGCCGAGGTCAAGAATATTTTTTTCCTTGGCACTACAGCCCCAGTAGGCCTAGGCCTACCTCCATGAACTACTCCGTTCACTTCGGTTCTTCTAGATCTTACACATACGGTAGGACTCCTTGGGCTGGTGATCAGCTCGTCGCAAGGACTCCACCTGTACACAAACACAGAAAAACGCACACACACAAACTAAACATCCATGCCCTGAGTGGGATTCGAACCCACGATCCCGGTTTCCAAGCGAGCGAAGACAGTACATGCCCGAGGTCAAGAATACGTGGATCTAATTAGTTACACACATGGACGACTGAGGATAGTTAGTTTGATTTAAAATTTCGATGAAAAATAAGAGTGAATTTATGTTCCGTGATTTAAAAATATGCTAATGTCTTTCGGTGGATTTGCTGCTACAGCAAAAATGCATGATCGCTTGTAAGCTCTAGTGTCATCCCTCGTTGTGGGAATTTTGGGTTAATCCATAGTCCTCTTGTCATCACTCCATGTTACCACGCCCCCTCGTTTACTCGCTCTAAGGCAGTGGTTCTCAACCTTTGTCAGACCGCGGAAGGGTAATTTCTTTTGTAAGACGGGGTACGGTATAATTATTGCCAGGTCCCGCTACAGGGACGCGGCCCGGCGGTTGAGAAACACTGCTCTGAAGTATGTTACTGGACCAGAAAGTTGCTGTATAAGCTACGAGCATTAACTTCTAACTAGCCATTTAAATGCCAATTAAGAAATTCATCATTTTCAAAGAAATGTTAATGGACTGGCCATCAGCATGCATGCATGAGCCTTCTCTCTAGCTGACATAAATTCCCCGTTCCGTACTACAAATTTTTCATAAAGTTTTATTAGACACCAGGAGGTCTTTCTCTTTTATTTTTTCCCCTGTTTCCGGAGTGGTGCGCACTTTCTCCCTCAGGAGCAACTGAAGTGAAAAATAAGAGTAAAGACACTTTCTTTCAGACTTTTGTTTTTTTTGTTTTTTGTGAAACGAACTGAAAGTCGATTGCAGAAGCAATTCTCTGAAACAGGAAATGTTTCTAATGATGTGGTGTGGTTGTTAAACGACAAACAGCAAAGGTGTTAGGGCAACGGCGCGTCATTACCGGCAGGGAAGGAAACAACAAGGTGTTCCAAAAAGTTGTTACTTTTAACTTAGTTATTTGACAACACTGTCAATACCGGAACTACTCAGCATCGACTGAATTTCTTCAAATCTCATTATAGAACAATAAATTCGAAAATGTTCTTAATTCTTTTTATTACCAAAGGCTTATAATATTTAGAACTAATTTTATTCCGTTTATGAATTTATCTCTATGTTATGACACCGTTTATTCTAGTAAGTGATCATAAACGTTTCGGCAGAATCTATTTCCTTTATTTTCAGGACAGAATTTAACAATGAGTTAGTAGTTTCCTCCGAAGTTTTGGTAACAACTTACCAGATTATTGTTTTCTCATTGGCTCTTCCATCCCTTTCACTATCTTGGCCTCTTATTCAGTTCTATAACAATTTTTCACAGACGGTAGGACTCCTTGGACGAGTGATCAGCCCATCGCAAGGCCTCTACCTAAACACAGGACAACAAAAACACAAAATAAACACATACACACACGAAACATCCATGCCCTGATTGGGATCCGAACCCTTGAACCCACGATCCTAGCGTCCGAGCGAGGAAAGACAGTTCCTGCCTCAGGCCGCGTGGCCACTTTCACCGGCATTTACCAGACTACAAGTCCTTGCAACGCAGACAACCACCATCTAAACCGTCATCCTATTGAAACCCTGGAAATTCATTATTCCGTTCCTATTTTGTTTCTGTGGCGCTGCAGCCCCAATTTGGGCCTAGGCCTACCTCCATGAAACTCTCCGTTTCACTTCGTTTTACTAGATCTTACACATATGGTAGGACTCCTTGTGCGAGTGATCAGCTTGTCGCCAGGCCTCTACCCGTAGACAAACACAGAAAAACGCACACAAACATCCATGCCCTGAGTGGGATTCGAACCCACGATCCCGGCTTCCGACAGTGCATGCCTTAGACCGCTCGGCTACCGTGACTGGCTTCCGTTCCTATTACCTTATATAAAAAGTTACAGAAAATCGTATTTATGTCTATATCTCAGTGTATTGTATAACGGCACGATAGGTCCTATCCGGGAGCATAGCCCTACTTGAGACGCTGGTAATCGCTTAGCCGCTCAAGAAAGTACTCGCCTCTCATGAATCTCGGCGGTTCGTTACAATGTTCACAAGAGCCCGGTATTCGACTCTGTTCTGAGGTGGAGGAACGCGGTTCGCTTGATATTTCAACGTCCATTTGAAAGATGTCCTCCCATCAACATCCGTATCATTACAGTTGTGTCTATAATTCAAGTTTTGTATGCATTTATCATTTCTCGCCTACGAAGTACACGGCTTCCTTGAATCGATCGCCATTTTTGTGGAGAACAAAAAATAGAATGCTCTTCATTGTGTAGTTTTCTCCAGCCTCGTGTTAAATCCGTCCTCATGCACCACATCCAGAAGTCTATCTTCCGGGTTATAACGCCGTGTGGTCCGATGAAATTCAATCGACATTTCGGAGGAACATATCGCTTCCATCTTCAGGATTGAAGAATGAACCCAGCAAGGAGTGAGCGTCAAAGCAAGTGGGAAGCAGAACAGCCTTGTATTTTGGAATTATTTAGTTCGAATATCGGACGACACAGCGGCTATCCTAAGGGTCTTAGTGGTTTTACTCAATCTCTCCAGTGAAATTCCGGAATAGGACTTCTGTTAGGCAAGGACCACATCATGTCTAACCTTTCGAAAATCGACGCCGAATGTCTGTATAACGAGAGCGTCGTAATTTAAGGCACAGAAAGGACAGAACATCTGAGTAATTCGATCCTGTAGCATAATTTAAATTAGCAGGATCTGTAGTAGCGTGCATAGAGACGTATCACAAAATTCCGCAGTTGTTGCTTTACAGTTCTTACTAAGCTCTCAGTAAAAATTGTCTCTTGAAATAACAGGAACAACTATGAAACTTTTAATTTTTTTTTTGCTTAAAGGACGAAATCCGGAATTTACAGCTCTGGCTCTTTAATTATTGTCTCAGTTAAGTTTAGGAGGAATAGGGGTTTGATTCTCGGTCGAAGCAATATATTTGTCTCTTGTCCACAATTTCAGACAGGCTTTTTGGGGCTCACTGGTCTCGTATCTAATGGGTACAGGGGTTCCTTCTCCGGTGGTATAGTTGACGGAACCTAAGCTTCCATCTAGTTTTGAGGTTAAGAATGTGAGGAGTTAAACACCCATTCTCCCATACGGCTTCATGACATGATGCTTAATTAAGCAGAGGGAAAATTTTTCTTTCTTTTTCTTTGGCACTACAGCCAAATTTGGGCCTTGGCCTACCACCGTGAAACACTCCGTTTCGCTTCGGTTTAGTAGATCTTGTGCATTCGGCAGGGCTCCTTGGGCGGGTGTTGAGCTCGTCGCAAGGCCTCTACGTGTACAAAAACACAGAAAAACGCATACACACACACAGAAACACTAAATATCCATGCCCTGAGTGGGATTCGAGCCCACGGTCCCGGCTTCCGAGCGAGCGAAGACAGTGCATGCCTTAGACCACTCACCTACCGTTAGCGGCAAAATCGCATTTCTTTAAAAACAAAACAAAAAAACCTCCGTGGCCTGTAGTCCGCCAGCGAACTATGCCGACCGAACCACCGCCTCTTGTCGGCGAAGTTAGCGCCAACTTTTTTTGGATAGAGGGTGTCGCGTGGTCAGCGCAACGGATCCCTACGGCCGTTAATTTCCGTTTTCTAGACCGGAGCCGCTATTTCCTTGAAATAGCTACTCAGTTATCCTCACGAGGCTGAGTGGACCCCGTTCCAGACCCACTACTGCTCAGACAATCTGGTAGCGCCGGGATTCGAATCCGGGACCTCTGAATCTATAGCCAGGAACTCTGACCACTAGACCACAGAGGCGGTCTGCCTTCCCTTAAGTTAAGTTAAATTCAGATTTTTTTGTACATCCTTTTTTGAGTTAAGACAAAATAGTGGCCGTGACTTTCTTGTTCTGATAAATGAGATAATTGGTACGGCTGCTGGAAATTCACACTGAAGGAAATAAACAGTGAAGTATTACACATGCGACAACAGAACTGAAGTGAGGACGTCGTTTTATGTTCGTGCTGAGAAATCACTAACAATGAGAGAAAAGGAATAATCCTTATGCCAGAGTCGGTATGTGGAATTTAAATTATTATGTAGATAGACTAAGCCGAGAACTTGCAGAAACTTCAGTTCAACTAAGAGAGGGACAAAGAGAGAAAGAGAGAGTTGCGTTTGGGCAAAGGATGATGCTGCATATCAGAAATGTCATGCCATCTTAACGTTAGTGGGGTATCAGGTTTTATCAGACGCTAACTAAACTTTCCTTGACTGATCCAGGATTCCTGGACTTTCAATTACACCCCCTCTAAAAGGGAGATGAGGAAATGTGTCGCTGTGAACTTAGACTCAGAACAGCAAAACTAATCTTGCTGTCTACACTAGGCTACAGAACACCCCTATAATCCCCTTCACCCTCAATTCCACAGTACTGTGGAGTCCCACGCTCACTCAATGATTTCTACTCCAAATTGCTTCTGAAATGCATCCTTCAAGTCTTACCCAGAAAGCGAAATCAGAAATGTCAAGGAGCAGTTATGATGAATAGTAAATAAAACCGGCGTTACATTAAAAAATTAATTAGTTCCGAAAATAAAATGCTTGTATTGTAGACTTGATGTTGGCAGTATATTCCTTCGAAATATTGATATCTAGCTATCAAAAAACTAATATCATTTTCAAGCTAACAGCCAAACACTGGACGAAACAAAGCAGAAGCAACTGAAAGTGAAAATACGAAACAGTAGCAGCGCTAGATTATATAACGAAGCTGTCAGGATATACGTAGACCACATAGCGTAGAATGACAGATGACTGATGAATGATGGAAAGGAAAAATTTGAAGCACAGCTGCCGTAGCCTGATTACAGTACTATGATAGAATTTACCTGGAGAGGCTGAAGAAAAAAAGGAAGAACTTGGGTCAGGATACCCGTTGCCCCAGATGAGATTCAAACCCCATACCTGTAGGGTACAAGCCTAGAGTGTTACCTGTTCAGTTGCAGCTTCATGCAGTAAACACAGTATATGAGTCACTAGAGTTAAGAAATGAATAGGATTATTTTAGTTCAGTGAACAGTAATTAATAACTGTCGTACAAATTTGTTTGACAAGCATAATTTAATTCATTCTTTATGTTTATTTATGCACGCTTTCAAACATAAATAGGATGTGTCAGTGTAATAACACATTATTAGCAGATTTATATTGTCATGTTCCATACGTCAGCTCACAACCCATTTGTCCATAGACATTTTTAATGTCACTTTGAGTTACATTCTCCAAATTCTGCGCAATTGAAGACCTGAGAAGAAGAAGCGTCTATTTCCAAATATAAATATTAAAAGGTAAAAGGTGAAGGTATCCCTGTAACAGGCCGTGGAGGCCCATAAGGTTGTGAGAGGTCGAGGTTCCCATATTTCCTAGACAATTTGCTCACAGATAGCAGTGAGGTTGTCATCCTTACGCGCCGGCCATCCTTTAACCCCAGGAATATTCCTGGTACTCATTTCTGTTAAGAGGCTGAGTCGATCCCAAGGGCCATATTGTGGCTGGACGAATTAGGTAAACTGAGAGAATCAACCTCATCGTGATTCGATCCCGCAACCTTCCAGCTTGTAGCATAGTGCCTCAACCAACTACGCTACAGCGTGCTCCAAAATATGAATATTATCAATGTCATTTATATTGAATTGCGACATGAAGGTATAACCGCTACACTCCAGTAAAAAGTTCTCAATTTTGGACGTTGTAAGAGAACATTCAGTAATTAAGAATTTAAATTAAGTGTTAAATGTTTTTATTTGTGGGTGTACGTGTACACACTCGCGCTGCAACTGACATGCTCACTTCCGGTGACGTCCATCGTTAACACACCGTTCCGTGTGCGGTGTACATTTTGGTTGAAGAGAACAATGATTGTCGGTACGTGTATACCGAGAGTTTTTTTTTTTGCAAATAAAACAAATGACTGCAATAAACACTAAATTAACGACTTAATTTATTGGATAATTAACTACATGCAAAATTAAATACGCAAACAGTACATCTGAAACTTCAACAGGCGAAACTGCATAAACCATAAAGTACATATGGATACTCATGCATACAAATTATACACATGAGATCCACTAATGAAGGAGCCGGGATAGCTCAGTCGGTATAGCAACTAGCTACTGGCTTGACGACCGAGGCGTCGGAGGGCGAGTCCCGGTAGGGGAAAGAATTTNGGCAGGGCTAGCTCAGTCGGTATAGCAACTGGCTACTGCCTGGACGTGAGGGGCAGGGCTAGCTCAGTCGGAATAGCAACTGGCTACTGGCTGGACGACCGAGGCGTCGGAGGGCGAGTCCCGGTAGGGGAAAGAATTTTCTCTTCTCCCNCTGACCACTCACCTCCAACTGTTGGCTAGGTCAAGAAAATTTAGATCTATACATCCACTCCCCCATACGCCTTCACGGCGTAGTGTTTAATTAGTTAAGCACAGGGACACCTTTACCTCTTTTACCTTCCAGTAGTGAATGTACACAAAGATGTTACAGCATACGTCACGTAAGAACAGAGAACGAATTGGGTAGTCTGTATTTCCATAGGCATGTTTCAGACATACTTAAAAATCTGCGTTGTTTTCAGCTCAAGATTTATAAAAAAACATAGTGACTCAAATTATATCTTAAAAACAAAAGTAAGGCCCTAACTTTGGAAACTACAGACTTATTAGCGCCCTCCTTTATATCCAAAATAAATCACGTTTTGAAAGTAACTGCAAAACTGGAAATCAGAGATGAGAAATATACTCTGGGCCGTGGTGCTGTGCAGTACGGTAAAAGTTCAAGGTCATTTCGGATGAATTTACTACTCCCATCTTCAAAGTCCAAGGATAAGCCAAGTAAACAGCAACGTGGGTAGTTCTAGACAAGAATAACGGACAATATGGAAATAATTATTTATCACGGATAATTTCTTTTTACGTTTTATTTAATTTGTTTCTTGCGTGCTTGCCTTGCTTCTCGAACCTTCAAGATGGCGGCAGTACCTTCCTCCGAAGCTTTGGTGAACTTCTACTAGACTACACGGCGCCAGATCCCAGAATATAGTGTATTCCATAGTCACTGCTGCTGGAAACTCAAACCCAACTTGAAATCAAACTTTGTCATTAGCAAATTAATCTACATCCCGAGAAAGGACTTGCTGTTGTCATTAAGAACAAAAAATGTATGTGTAAAATGAACAAAGCTCTTTGCGTTCCTCGAGACAGAAATCCTTCCTCATGTAACCTAACTGATGAGCCACAAAGGAGGACTGCGCCATACTGTGTCTTTTCCAGAACTGCAAGTTTATCTCACACAGACATAGTGACAAACGTAATAATACACTCTCGTTTATTTCCCATCTCTTTCGCACTACCACCAAGTGTATGTTTCTTGTTGCTGCAGAACATATTTACGCACTCTTTCTTTCCAATATACATACATATATATTGTGACATGCGGGGCGATTCTAGGTAAAGAATTGCAACACACGTTGCCACGGAGACATCGGTTCTTGGAAACAAACTTGTTACCGAAAACAGTTACATAAGGATTATTACCGCAAGGGCTTAGTTGAAAAAAAAAAACTCTGGTCGTGAGTCTCAAGGGGCTTGACACCAAGACCAACTGATTGGCGGTAAACCAGCAGTCGTAAAGTAACTTTGACTTTGACGTGTAGGAGTGATTCTTCAGACAGACGTCGTTCAAGGCAGTTTAGCGTGTGAGCAGTGATTCGTCATTCGTCACAGTGGAAGAGACGACACTCGAGGTCCAGTAAGGAATGGAACGAGTCTTAGAATCATTGATTGTGTGCTGTCGTAATTGGTTATAACTGTAAAGAAGTGGTAATAAATCCAATCGTCTAACCCAAACCTGTTATTATTAGTCACGACCACCCAAATACCTGGCAATATAACACACTACAGCTGAGGGACTCTAAATATCTCGAATGTTTTTCTCAGGTCTCCTAGGTAACAAGAGACTGGAGTCTCTCCAATAATTCTGTCTCCGTCACAGCTTTCCATAACCATACACACAGAGATAACTTTCCATAGCAACACGAAGAAAATTCAATTGATGTGAAGGTTTCGACTTCCTGAGCGCAATATTGCGGAGAACGAAGTAAACTGTACGCTATGTCGGGTAAATGTAGATAAAATTGACGCTGTTGTTCGTCTGAGGAGTAAGCGCTAATATGAACCCGACTTTGCTGTTTCGTACACTTCTGTAAAAACTCGCATGCGGTTTTCAATAACATGTCGAGATATTTAGCTATCTAATTATTAGGAATTATACGCTATTTAAGCTACCGAACATCCAGCAATTAAACGCCCATTAAACTGGAGGAAGGGCTGCCAACGCTCAGTCCAGAATCACTTATCTTCTCCACTGATACCTATTAAATTAAAAATTAAATTTTACAAAATTATATAGGATTCGAAGTTATGACATCGGTGGTTATGAAGAGCTCCATCTAACGCAATATAACGCCATGTCTATCGATGAAAGACAACTGACATATCGGAGGAATATATTTTGCATCTTCAGGGTTGAAGAGTAAGTGAAGAATGAAACCAGCATGAAGCAGTTATCAAGCAGAGCTTCCTACGATTATTCTTCAAAACTGAAGATAGGAGCGATATGTGCATCCGAAACGTTGGTCGACTATTATCGGGCTACTGGATGAAAAAACTCTTTAAAAGATATAACTTCTCTTTGTTTTGCACAGAAGCGAAACTTGTTCCCTCACATCAGGGAAGAACAAAGACTGCAGGTGTTGGAGAAAGCGTACAGGTAAAAGTTATTTTGTGTTTCATTACTTGAGCACTATGCTATGAAGACATGGATAGTGGAGGTGTAGCTACACTTTTCTTGACCTTGGAACTAGATGGAGGTGAGTGGTTGGCTTCACGCCCCTGCCTCCTTACCCGCGGGAAATCTACTCCCTGTTTGGGTGGGCCTCAGAGTCAGTTTGGACGCTGTGGAGAAGAAAAAAATCTAGCACTGCAGGAATGGAACCCTTTAAGAGATGGCAGTGAGGTGAATATTTAGGCCGAAGGATGGAATAGTTAGCACGTAGCTGGAGTATTTTGGTATGCTGACGAGCACAATTTCATTGTCCTCGGAAGGAGTTAAGTTTCGAATTTCTGTCTGGCGGCATGCCTTATTCCTTTCTTCCACGAAGCTGAGATATTGCTTCAAAATAGGCCGCGACCACTATCTTTCACATCTTTTTTTTTTCCTTGGCACTACAGCCACAGTGGGCCTAGGCCTACCTCCATGAACTTCTCCGTTCACTTCGGTTTTTCTAGATCTTACACATTCGGTAGGACTCCTTGGGCGGGTGATTAGCTCGTCGCAAGGCCTCTACCTGTAAATAAACACACAAAAACGCACACAAACATCCATGCCCTGACTGGGATTCGAACCCACGATCCCGGCTTCCGAGCGAGCGAAGACAGTGCATGCCTTAGACGGCTCGGCTACCGTGACCGGCTTTCGCATCTTTTACGATTCAGTATTCCAATTTATCCTACCATTTCACATCATGTAATCTATATAGTTAAAGCAGTACTGCTAAATATTACAACTACTTTTTGCCGTTACTGTGCAATTCTGAAACTTGCACGTACATGTAAGCATGTATCCAATAACTAATCGGTGAGGGAAATTATGCTTTTCTCTAAATTATGTCGTATGTTTAATGTTTGGAAATGTATTCCAGAAATAAATATTAGTCTGGTTAGACAATACGGTTGCAACTAAAGCAATACAATAGCTTTTCAACGAGCAATAAGTGTACAAGCTAAAGCTATCCTTGTAACAGGCCGTGGAGGCCCATACGTTTGTGAGACGTCGTTGCTCTCACATTTATCTAGACAATCGGCTCACAGATGGCTGTAAGGTTGTGAGCCTTACGCGCCGGCCGGCCGCCCTTTAACTCCAGAAAGTTTCCTGATACTCATTTCTGTTAGAGGCTGAGCCGACCTCGGGGCCATAGTGCGGCCGAAAGGATTAACCCAACTGAAAAAACAGGGAATCGAACCCATGACCTTCTGGCTTGTAACATGGTGCCTCAACAAACAACGCAGGGCAATAAGGGAAATCATTATATATATTTTTTGTAACCAAATGTCATTACGAGCCACTTCCGGATAATGAGCATGAAATCTTTATATGTACCCCTCAAATATTTCACTCCTTGTATCATGAGCGTTTAAGTAACGAATTTTAACTACGATAACACTTTTCTCTGTATCTTCCTGTTCTTTATGTACACTACGGAGTTAAGTAGCATTGCGTTGTATCATCTCCCGTACTTGAAACTTTCTCGTGTAAAGTTTTGTTGTAGCGAACTTAGTTAGGCTATATACAAATAATCCGAGTGGAAAAGATCCTATTTCCCAGCCACTTTAAGCAGGTTTATACAAAAAATTACGCTGCTGAAGCCGCATGTACCTCTAGTAAATGAGCTCTTATGGGGGGGCCTCCCACCCCAGTTGTGTAACAACCCTTCCAGTTAAGAACATAACATCTACGGCTTAAAATTAGAGGAGTGAATTATAGCCATGCAGAATGATGAACGGGCACTGAGACATGTACTCCAGTGGAGTACAAATATTTTACAAACTCATTCTTCCCTTTTTGCAAATATCAAGAACCTGATATTCATTAGTTTGAGAAACAGGCCTGTCTCTTATTTCTGACAGGAAACCTAAATTCTTCTTCTGCGGGAGCTACAGTCCATGATGAACCTTCCCTCTTCCACGATTACTCTCCATTGGGCCCGAGCCTGTGATTTTCGTCTCCAACTTCTGAAAGCCGCTGGATTCAAATCATCTTCAACTGAATCCAGCCACCTGACAGTAGGTCTGCCTGCTCGTCGAGTCCCCTCTGGTTTATGTAGAGTTAACTTCCGGCAAGGGTCCATCTCCTGCATTCTAGAAGGATATCCCAGCCATCTCAACCGTCCTACTTTGATCATATTCACTATATTTGTTCATTATATAATTTACAAAGTTCATGGTCATACCTTAATCTCCATATCGCATTCTTCTTCATTGGGCTATAAATTATTCGCAATAGGTTTCTTTAAAAAATTCGGAATATCCTTGCCTATAGGGGCCAGTTTTCACTTCCACACGTAAATATGTCTTTTTTTATTACTTTTATTGCTAGTGGGGTGTGATTAAGTCCCTTATATTGTAACCACTTCTGGCCTATTGTACCAGCCCCAGATGATAGGGGAGGTTGATTGTGGAGCAATTGGTGGAATGAAGATTGGCAGGGGAAACCGAAGTACTCGGAGAAAACCTGCCCCAGCGTCACTATGTCCACCATAAATCTCACTTGAACAGACCCGGGATCGAACCCGGTTCGCCGCGGTGGGAAACTAGCGACTAACCGCTGGAGCTATGGCGCGGCTAAACATATGTCTTACAAGCGTCTTATGTACAGCACATTTTGCCTGTCTCCCTAAATATCGTGAGCTAATTGCTTCTTTAGGCCATAACTAGCTCGATTTGTCATTACAGTTCACTAGGAAGCCGTAATTGCAACGCCAATATAACTACAGGGACCACCGGGCATAGCGGCGTGATTGAAGCGTCCAGGCGTAATACACGAGTACTGTAAGCTACCTTTAAAATAACAGCAAGGTTAAATTTTATACCTGAGGGAGAGCGAACATAAAGCGGAGAGAAAATTTCAAGGGGGGAACTTCAAATTCGTACTGTTCGAGTAATAATTCTTTAATGATTACATAAAGGGGGTGATGCTTGTTGGGGGGCTGTGGTAATATTTTGAAATGTTTAGACAGAACGCGGAGATGTACATAAGACACGGCTCAATAAACAGTAATACACGTGTTTTTCCAAAAATTGAGCCAACGTAGGAGACCCGGGGAGACAAGCCCTCATAGGATATATTGCAGCTGTTGATCTTTCTTAGTTTTATCTGAAATATTCAAGGAAAAACGGAAGGATAGCAATCATTTTGTGGTCTAAGGTGCGTGAAGGATTCAACCGCTCGAACATAGGGATCATGTGTTCGAATCCATCTCTGGGGATGAATGTGTAACCGTTATCTCCTCTGTTGTGTGGTGTTGGAACACCATCACTAGATTCCTTGCGATAGGTCAATATCCTGTCCTAGGAATCCTAGTAATATTCACTGCATTACAATTAATCCTGATTCAAAACAGGTCAAATTTCTTCAACCTTAATTTAATAAACGATGCCTTTTCAAGTCCATACGTAACATACCGTTGAATGCCACAGAAGTAAAATTGTCCTTGTGTTTAAATAACTAAGCACTACGCCATGAAGGCGTATGGGCAGTGGAAGTATACACCAACATTTACTTGACCTCGGCACTAGCTGGAGGTAAGTGGTCAGCTTCACGGTCTGGCTGCTTTACCCTCGGGAAAGAACCCTCGGTACCCATTGAATATGAGGCTGGGTAGGCCCCAGAGCTGGTCTGGACGAAGTGGAGAAATAAAAATTCTTAATTCTACCGGGATTCGAACTCCTATCCGTCGGTCGCTATACCGTCGGCTGACATAGGAAGATGAAAATGAATGATGACAAAAAAAAGGGCAGTAGATACTGCAGGAGTCCTAACAGGATTTCATGATGTAGATCCTGACACAGGTCACCTATTTTTGTTTGAGTAATTAAATGTCGGAGTATGAACTTGGTATGTAGCTGGGATAGGGAAACAAGAAATGTATAGAGAATGTTAACGAGGGGGGAAACTTCTTGGTAAATGTCTAATTTGTGAAGTCCGTGAGGGAAATTGGGGGATGAGATTAACGTATAAGGCAGGGAGGCGGATTTTGGGGATGATGTTTGTATGAAAATGATTTTGGACGGCGTCCTGTTGTGGACTCTGGCATTAGCCTGTTTAGACGTTAAGCGTTACAGGCTTCCTCTCCGATCTCATCAGCAAGAAATAATAGCAAGACACGCAACTTGTAAAATAAACAATCTAAAAAGAAGCAGTAACATAAATAATTTGAAGACTATTCTAAGGGGGCACGCGCTAGAGTAGGTAGTTGAGGCATTATACTACAAGCCGGAAGGTCGCAGATTCGAGTCCCGATGAGGCCACTGGATTTTTTTCAATTGATCTAATCCTTCCAGCCGCAGGAAGAAGCTTTTAAAAGTTTATTTATTTTGTTGAGTATTTAAGGTCTGAGAATAGTGTGGTGTACAACGAAAATGATTTGTTATCAATAAAATATAATATTTTAGGCGCAACAGTCCCAAAAGTCTCGGAACGCGTTAAGACTCAATCTTCAAACTGGCAGAGGAAGAAGAAATGTAGCATATTATTATTAATGAAGTAAGGTTATTCTGTCTGAAAATAATATTTGAGTATCTGTATCTGCTAACACAGTTACCTAGGCCAAGTAAGTATTCGGAAGGGCTATGTCGTGGCCTATCTGAAGGTACTTCTCTGTCCCTGTAGTCACTTGGTGGGGCTGATTAAAACAAAATATTTCTGAAAACATGTACGATTTAAGCTTCTCACAGCAGTGGTTATGAAGAGTTCTGCTTCTGGCGTATAACGCCATGTAGTCCGTTGGAAGTTAACATACGTTTCGGAGGAATATTTCTCTTATATCATCAGGATCCAAAAATAATCTTAGTAAGACACCAGCATACAGCTGTGGTTGCCACTTGGTTTCATTCTAGTTTCTTTGCTCGGCTTTTTCTTCGAAACTAAAGATGCAAGCGACATGTTTCTCCGAAACGTCGGTTGACTTTCAATGGATTATACGGCTTTATGTCCCAGAAGATATATTTCTTCATTCCTGAAAACAATTTAAGAATATTCAGTGAAGGGGCCAGGGGCCTAATCTGTGAAAGCTGAAGAAAACACGAAAGAATAACTTCGAGAGGGAGCCGTAGCCCAGGATTGAATTAATGGATCTCCCCAGTGGGGTGCAAATGTGCCAGGGGCAGGTAACTACCTTGTGAGGAGCACAGTCTGATTCTGGGGACGTGAGAACACGGAGAAGGTCACAGCTACGCAATTCAATGAATTCAGACTCTGCACTGCGCACTGCGGCGGGAAATTAAATTGAAACTTCTGCAGTAGACTTCTTGGAATGTTACGTTGCATTGTCCTGCGTGTCACATACGGCACTCCCATTATCTGCAACACTGAAACACGTCCGTGTTGTGAGGACTCGAATCTTCACTCCGCCGTCTAATTAATATCTGCACTCTATAACTTCCACGAATTCGTATTAAGGCGGACGCAAACTGATGAAAAGGCATTAAGGGATTAGTTTGTACATAAACAAGTTCTTGGAAGAAAATATATGGCCAGTAACATGATTCAATCTGTGTTACAGGACAGGTAAAATAAGTTTCGTAATCAGTCTATGTTCATAATTTTCATCAAGATACATTTACATTACATGTAGGATAAGCCGATCACTGTGGCCGTGCGGTCTAAGGCATGAAATGTCTTCGCTCACTCGAACACTGGGATCGTGGGTTCGAATTCCATTCAAGGCATGGATGTCTGTGTGGGTTTATTCTGTGTTTGTTTTGCTCTGTGTGTAGTCAGCGTCCTTGCGACGGCTGATCCCCCGTCCAAGGAGTATTTCTGACTTTGTAAAGGGAGATAGATAGATAGATAGATAGATAGATAGATAGATAGATAGATATGTTCTCGAAGTGCCTTATCGTCTCCATTTTTGCAGCTGTTAACATGTAATGGACAAAGAAATGCTAAATTATCAACATTCTTCTTCTTCTTCTTCTTCTTCTTGGGTTCTTTGAACTTTTCCATCGTCCGGTATTTTAGAGAATAGAAAATACTGCGTTTCGGAAACTGGACCTTCACCTGAGGGCGGGAACAGATACAATTTCCGAAACGTCGTGTTTTCTATTCTCTAGAATACCGGACGATGGGAAGAGTCCAAAACCCAGTAATTCTGTGAGCCTGGTATGTCTGAACTTTAAGCCAATGGGTACTGGCGTTTCATTCTGTTCTTCGGGCTAGCCAATGGGGACTGACTTCCTGTCTTTCATTTTCTTCCTCTTTCCTATATAATCCGAAATTTCGGCAATCTTATTCCTATTTACAAGAACATCAGGCTTTGACAGTCCTCGGAGTGGCTTCAGGGCAAGCCTACTGCTCGGTCCAATGTTAGAGCTCCTAGACACTGTGTGGTTTTGAATTAACAGCCCCATACGATGAAGACAAGGAAAAGTAAATAAGAGGTCTCCAGCATACGGCCTGTCTTCCTGACGGGACCGCCTCAGTTGAAGCCTAACGGTGCAAATGTGCGCTGAGACTGTTGTCAGTCCTTCCATATAGCTCATATCCTCCACAAATATTAGCGTCATTATCTTCATTGGTTGCATCCTGTTGTGTGTTCTGAATATAATATTGTCGCGTATCGGGCGTATATCGCGACAAATAACTTCACGTCGTATTTGATATAGCGAATTTTATTTCACATTCGCACTTACAATCACCCAAATTACAGATTTACGATTACAGCTATCTGCAGTATCACAATTAGTACACTCCAAATGCCACAATACAACTGACTGGTTGCTGGCTAACTCGGAACTAACTCGGAGGTAGCTCGAGGACTCACTCGGCGGTAGCTCCCGGACTAACTGACTGACTCAGTACAACTAACTGTGAATAGCCTTCGCTGCTCCCTATGTAGCCTCGATCGGACAATACGGCCACGTAATAGGCACCCTTGTTGCCTGGCGCTGTGTTGCTAGTAACGCTAGCGGAAGTAACCGCTGTTACTACTTGGTGACGTCACCGCTGTTGACTCGCGTTGCCTAGCGACCAGGATCCTAGGACTCGGCTAACATCGGCTCGCTTCGGCTTCGCTCGGCGCATCACGGCTGGCGGGGGGTGGGGGAGGGCTCATAGCTCAGCATGTCACAATATATATAGGAATTATGTTAACCGACAACACAACAAATATACTCAGTTTTAATATTTTACAATTCGATCTTTATTCCTGTTACATGTTTCGGTCGTATAAGACCATCATCAGGCAGTTATATATAGGAATACGTATAGTTATTGAACTGCAGATAAGGGTTCATATCAGTGCGGTTGCCAACACACGCTGAGGCCGTTGCTACAGCAACATTTGGTGCAGCCAGGGCTGACGAAATCATAGCATTCCATCCTTAAGGGAGATACAAATGTTCTACACTGTGCTGTGGTGTCAACTTTCTGGAACAGCCCCTAGGGTTTCGCTAATGCCAATTAAGCAATATAATAGTCATTCTCTTATCAAAGGCGAGCAGCAACCTAATAGGCGTGAAGTTCCATCCATATAATCGCTTCACATCATGACATTTCCGAAACACGAGCACATTCAGGTACAGTCCGCGTAGGAACATGGGCCTAAGAGGACCAGTAGCAGCGGCAAGCAGTACATAAGAAAGACTTGTATGGAGCAGACACTGACAAAATAGCCTTTAGCCTTAGGGAGATGGGTTCTAAGTGTGACGAATGGATGCAATAACTTACAGGATTCTGAGATGGCATGGAGGGGATAGCATGGAGCTGCAACGATGGAAAAGATCCAGGCAAACGCAATCCCTCGCCCCATCTCTCTCAGCACCCATCAACTTTCTCTAAAATCCCTTTACCCCAATTCCGGCTCTTCTCATTACACACTGTGACGTTAGTTATCAGTACAACTCTTGTTCACAGTTTCGTGGATATCGGTCGAGCTGTGATGTTGCAGTCTTGTAATGGGGATGCCCGGAGTGCGAGTGCCAGAAGCCATTATTCTGAATAGTTACGTATTTTGCATGAGTATATTGACTTACAGAGAGACACAAGATATAAAGTAGGAAAAAATATGAATATATAAATAATGTCATCTCATAATATCACAAAGCAGACGAAATTCAGTTTCTATAAAATTTAGTGTATATATATATATATATATATATATATGTGTGTGTGTGTGTGTGTGTGTGTGTGTGTGTGTGTATCAAACATATAACGCATGGCTCAAATATGTCCAGCTGTCTTTCCGCTACCTTTATCTCAGAAACTCTTAATTAAATACCAACGTTTTATATTCTAGATCTACGCTAAACTTTAAATTTCTCAAAAGTAAAATACTATTTACAAAACAACTGGTATATGATAAAAATTTAATCAGATACCTGTGTAATTTTACCCTATTCAATGTTTTGGCATGAATATTATTTAAAGATATATAAAAATATATGCATATTTAAGGAAATGTAATGAAAATGTGTGTCTCCTTGAGGTTTGACATTTCCAGTGCGACTAGCTTTGTATTTGTAGCAGTGAATTTGTACCTAGAATGAACAAACATTATGGCCAATAATTTAAATCGTAAAAAGAAGTATTTGTAAATTTTCTGTAAGAAAGATAGTTCATGGTGTCAAGAACTGATTTTCTTTTCCTGTGGTGCTACAGCCCCAATTTTGGCCTAGGCCTACATCCATGAAACTCTCCGTTTCACTTCGGTTTACTAGATCTTACACATTCGGTAGGACTCCTTGGGCGAGTGACCAGCTCGTCGCAAGGCCCCTACCTGTGGACAAACACAGAAAAACGCACACAAACATCCATGCCCTGAGCGGGATTCGAACCCACGATCCCGGCTTCCGAGCGAGCGGAGACAGTGCATGTCTTAGACCGCTCGGCTACCGTGACCGGCGTCAAGAACTGATACTCGACATAATTAATATAGTTCCCACGAGTATAACTTAAGACGCAGCATCTAAAAATATGAGTGTTAACGACATAGGCTGAAGTATATTATATCCAGGATAGGTCAGTCAGTATAGAGACCAGCTACGGACTGAATGGTCGCAGTTCGATTCCCAGCAAAGGCAATAGCCTTTTTCCACAGTACAGCTTCCAGACCGGCTCTGGGCCATATCCTTCCTCCAATCCAACGGATAGTGGGGCTCTATCGTCAGGGGTAAAGCGGCCGGGACGTGAAGCTACCCAATCACTTCCGTCTAGTGCCGAGTTCGACAATGGTGGATTTATACCTCAGATTCCATATACCCTACACTGTATTGTTCTTTATTGGATGAGCAGAGGGATAACTATCTTTCATCTTTTTACCTTTACCAAGGAAGCATATTAGCAGTATTAAACCTGTAATTGGCGTGAGTAAATCTGAACCAGTATATTTATGTCCGCAATGCAGGAATACGAATTTTGGCGAGTTATACAATGAGAAGGAAAACGCATTTGTAAAATACATGAGACCAATGGGGTTTATACGTTTCCACTAATGTTACTGGTTGTCCGCATTTGCTTGAAGAGAATGTCGCGAGAATTTCGCTACCCGTCCCGACTGACCATTCGTAATATATTAAATATTTGTTCACGTCGCAGACTCCAAACTGCGAATCACGCATCAAAACCTCCATCTAACTGAAGTCAAGCACATGCATGCTACTTTCTTCTCAGCCATTTAATAATTGTCTGTCAACTGCGTAGGATAGATAAAGTTTAAATAAGAAATAGTATAATCAGAGCAGAACAAATTCCGAAAGGCGATAGCGAGGACAGAATTCGAGGAACAGGGACAACAAAAACAGAATATAAAAGAGTTTTAAAATCTGCGGTGGCTGCTGAGATACTAGATACCGTACCATATACAGGAGTAAGAAGAACGCACGCCATGTTCCAAAACTTGCCTCCGGAAATGAAGAGTGTCCGAGGAAGAGTAGGAAGTGAGAGAAGTGTAAGTTACTGAGAGCAGGCACTGAAGTAGAGATCATCAGGGTAGAGAAGTTATGGACGTCTGAAGAGAAGGTGAACAGATCAATTATTACTTACTTACTTACTCACGGAGCTGAGCCTTTCTGGAGGAGCCGCCAATACTCAAGAATTTCTCAGCATTTTATGGAAACCGAAGGTTCATTACCGTCTTCACAAGAGCCCTCCACTGGTCCCTATCCTGAGCCAGATCATTCCAATCCATACCATCCCATTCTCTCTAAGATCCGTTTTAATATTGTCCACCCATCTATGCCTTGGTCTTCCCAGGGGTCTCTTTCCTTCTGGCTTTCCCACCAATATCTTATACGCATTTCCCGTCTCCACCATTCGTGCTATATGCCCTGCCCACCTCATACTCCTTGATTTGATCATTCTAATTATACTTGGAGAAGATTACAAATTATGAAACTCTTACAGATCAATTAGAGTCCACAAAAAATACCTGGAAAGCTTCGAAATGTGGTATGGGAGAAGGATGGAGAAGATCAGTTGGACCGATTATGTGAGAAATAAAGAAGTGTTATTTAGAGTCAGTGAGCAGAGGAATATCCTACACGAAATAAGAAAACAGAAGGCTAATTGGATAGGTCATATCTTACGCAGTAACTGCCTCCTAAGAGAAGTTATTGAAGGAAAGATAGAGGGGCGGATACGAGTGACCAGAAGACGAGGAAGAAGGCGTAAGAAGATGCTGGATGACCTTGGGGACAGAAGAGGATATTCTCATGTGAAGGAGAAAGCTCTAGATTAAGTGGAGGAACTGTTTTGGAAGAGACTGTGGACCTGTCGTCTTGATAGATTACTGATGAATGAATGAAAAAAGACCCCATACATAAACAAACTACGGGATGTTTCGTAACAACGAGTATAAATTTAAAAATGAATAAGTTTTAACTAATTTCAACAATCATTAAAGCTCATTTAACCCAGTTTTAGAACAACGAACTAGAAAACGCAACAACATATAGCAATGGTTAAAAGTATCTGCCTGATGAAGATTTTCTTTATAAGGTCGAAACATGTCGTAGATGTAATATTCATAGAAAGAAGTGACAACATAACACACCAACTGCACGAGCACGACACGAAGTTACGCCTTCAAGACCGACCCTGCAAAATTTAATCCTTATCACTGTAAAAGGATTCTGAAATACTTGAATTTTAATCCACTAAAAGAATCACTGTAGTAAGGCTCAAGCGGTTAGTCGCTGGTTTTCCCGGGTTCGATCCTGGGTCTGGTCAAGTGGGATTTGTGGTGGACAAACTGGCCCTGGGGCGGCTTTTCTCAGAGTACTTCGGTTTCCCCTGCCAATCTTCATTCCACCAATTACCCCATAATCACCATCACCTATCATCTGGGGCTAGTACAATAGGCCAGAAGCGGCCGCAGTACAAGGGGCTTAGTCCCATCCCACTAGCAATAAAAAAATCCCTGTAGTACCTTCCAGTAACAAAATAATTCGGAGCCGGGATAACGCAGTCGGTATAGCGACTGGCTACGGGCTGGACGACAGAGGCTTCCAAGTTCGAGTCTCGGTACGGTCAAGAATTTTCTGTTCTCCATAACGTCCAGACCGGCTCTGGGGCTCTTTCTCCGGGGCTAAAGCGGCCGGGGCATGAAGCTGACCACTCACTTCCATCTAGTGCCGAGGTCAAGAAAATATTAATCTATACGTTCACTCCCCCCATACTTCTTCACGGCGTGGTGCTTAATTAGATTATTATTTTTTTATGCTAGTGGGGTGGGACTAAGTGCCTTGTACTGCGGCCACTTCTGGCCTATTGTACCCTGCCCCAGATGATAGGTGTGGGTGATTGTGGAGCAATTGGTGGATTGAAGATTGGCAGGGGAAACCGAAGTACTCGAAGAAAACCTGCCCCAGCGCCACTTTGTCCACCACAAATCCCACTTGACCAGACCCCGGGATCGAACCCGGGCCGTCGCGATTAGAAGCCAACGACTAACTGCTTGAGCTATGGCGCGGCCTTAATTAGATTAGGAACAAGGACAACTTTACCGTACCTTACCTCAACACTGACGTCTATACCTCACTGGAGAGACCGATTAGTGCAACAGAGTCTGCGCAAAGGCTGCACAGTGGGCAGTGGCAGGACTAGAATCTTCGTCATTTCAACCAGACTAGCTTTGGGGCCTACAACGCGTATGGTTTGCCACACACTTCTGTTCTGTGGCCGGGTCTAAGTTGAGCACAACGTTACTTCCACGTTTTCTGTAAGACTTTATGGCATGATGTTAAGCATAGGCGCAAAGTGAAATTCGCAACAAGTTATTTGCTTCATAAAAAATTATGAATATGTTTGTGTGAGTCCTCGTTGATTCTTAAAGCTAATTTATTAGAACTACGAACATAATTTTAGCGAGAAGTGTCTAATTTTGCGGAATCAACTGTGTCGTAATACTTCAAAAGCTCTAATTTCGATTTTGGCTATCCAAAGACGAGCCGATCTTTCCACTTCCTGCAAGAAATACCAGGAAATTGCATTAAAATGTCAATTTTCTTCTTCATTCATTTCCACTTTCCTTTCCTTCGTATACGTGATATTCAAGTTATATATTGCCAGTAATGGTAAAAACTAAAGCTGTCCCTGTAACAGGCCTCGGAGGCCCATGGGGTGGTGAGACGTCGAGGCATCTACATTTTATATACAATCGGCTTACAGATGTCACTGAGGTTATGAACCTTACACCCTGGCCGCCATTTACACCCCAGGAATATGCCTGATACTCATTTATGTTAGAGGATGAGTCGACCCCAGGGCCACAATGCGGTTCGAAGTATTAGATCAATTTAAAAATCCAATGACCTCATCGGGAAGCGTACCCGTGACCTTTCAGATTGCAGCACAGTTTATGGTACCAGTACCTGAAACAGCGTCATAAAATAGTTTACCGATATAATATATTGTGAAGCCAGTACCGAAATCGGTTCAGGCATACGTGTTTATTTAAGAAAACTTTTTCCCAGCTACAGTCGACAAGGAGCGAGGACTATGGGTGGAAGTGGAATTGCTGCTAGGAAATTAAAACGCAAAGAATACCTGAGAATAGACCAGGAGAGGCGTGCAAAGCTGAGGAGGAGAACAGAGGACAACATTAAGCCGGATGTCAGGAAAACTGCTTCCGAGAATGAAAGACAGATGGAACCAGCTTAGGAGGATCGTGTTGAATGGTTTTGATGTTAGCGGTGTTAGACCATCCGGTAGTATCAGAAAGTAAGCAGGTTATGTTAATTTCAAATGTAATTCTAGTACTTCCGTGTCTTGCTACTGAATGCTTACATGGTACTGGATAATAACATAGAAACATATTAAAAGTAACATGAGCTATGTAATTTCGTGATATTCAAGTACGAGTAATAATTACGTTTTGTAGGTCATCTGGAATTACGAGATATGACGTCACAGTCTCTGTAAGTAGGTGCAGAATAAGGTCAAATTAATTCTGCAGGGTACAGATATGGCTAATTGAGTGATTCACATAGGTACCCTAAGAGTATGTTCCCAATTTCGTTGCAAGTCATTGAACGACATAACCTCACAATGTTACTTAAGTCAAAAGTATCTTACAATTAATTTTTATGTCAAAACTTTGTTCGTATAGGTAGATTTTTATTTTAGAATTTCATTTCTGGTTATCTGGGAAAAGAAATCCTAGTTGAAATCTTAGTTTACTTAACTAAACTATTTCAATTTAGTTCAGTTTCAGTAACGACAACACTGCGATTTGGAAAGAAGAGGCAAGGAGCAAGATGTCACATGATGTAGAAACAGGCAAAATGTTTAGTTTGAAGATGTTTTGTCATTTAAAGCCACATGTGGAGATTGTGGGCCTATGCACGTTGTTGCCAAGTCGCAGGATCGAAATGCTGATCGTGTCATGTTGGGTTTAGGACAGCTAGACTCAAGCCGAAGTTATCGCAATGTCGTAACTTTATAGTTTTGTCTCTCTCAGATCAACAAGTCGTCACTCACCTACCGCGACGTTCGAAACACAGTATATATTCTCATATTATTACCAGAGATTTAGATATATTCGAAAGCAAGTTTCCTTCTTTATTATATGGACGGAAAATATGTCTCCCACTTCGAGAAGAAGATACAATCTCAATATGTTTACAAATAACATATGAACAAATGAGAGAGGTCCCAAGCGCAGACATTATCTCCTACGAATTAACATTTTTTATACAAAGAATGTACCGATCACAATGGCCGCGCGGTCTACCGTATGAATTATCTACGCCAGCTCGAACGCTGGAATCACTGGTTCGAATCCCACTCAACACATATTTCTATAGTCAATAAGTTCGTGGACTGACCGCAAAGCTTCGTTGCAATGCACTACATCGGATGGGCTGAGGCACGATGTGATGCCCTGTCAGTTCATCTCTCGTCACAGCAAGAGGCAGTTGTGCGCAAATAGTGTAAGTAGAACTACGGCCTCTATTGTGAACTGCAGTTAAATGAAAGTGGCGGAAATCGAAAATGTGGCAGTTTGAACAACGGGTAAACATCTAATTCTGCCAAAAACTAGGCAAATCCCCTAGCGAAACGTTTGGCGTAGGAAGAGTTGGCTGTTGCTACACGACAACGCCCCTGCACATCGCTCTGTTCTTGTCCAAGAGGAAGTGGCAAGGCAACAGGTCACCGTTTTGTCACACCCTCCGTACTCACCTGATCTCGCACCGTGCGATTTCTTTCTCTTTCAGCGAATGAAAGCAAAGCTACGTGGTCGTAGATTTCAGTCGTCCGAGGACGTCGTCAATGCCACAAGAGACGCCGTACGGGAATTTCCTGCCAATATGTTTCAGCAATGTTTTCGGCAGCTATATCAACATTGGCAGACTTGTATAGCGGCCAACGGCAACATTTTGAGGGCCGATGTGGATCTGTGTAAGTGTATGTGAATACCTTGTAATATGATGCGATAAAACCACAGTCTATGAACTTTATGACCATACCACGTAGATATTTCTGTTTGTTCTGTGTTTGTAGTGCCCTTGCGACGGGCTGATCCCCCGTCCAAGGAGTCGTACTAGCTGTCTTAGGAATAAGAAACTGAAGAGAAACAAGGCGTTTCACGGATGCCCTATTCTCTAAAGTGGGGGCAACAAGAGAGGATTAGAGAGATACACAGGATATGTAAAATTCTGAATGCAATTTATCACAGCCAAACAACGATCCATTTCCTGCAGACAACAAAACATTTTAATCATATTGCCATACTCGCCAAAAGTTCTTACTGGTTATTTTTTCCCTGCGTTCTTTGCCGACGTTCTCAGTATTTAGACTATACGACGTCGGATGGCAGGACAACTAAAGGATGATGAGTTGGAAAAAACTTGGAAGGAAGTGGTTGGGGCCTAATCGGGGTAATATCCAGAAGGGACTGATTTCGTGAGTGTCTGTTGTTCCCATTTAAGTGAGGGACGTCACACGAAATACAATAGAAGACCAGCATTTTGTCGCTACATGCCACAAATGCATTAAGGTTCATTCCTTAGTCATCAAAAACTAAATGTTATATTGTCACGTATCCAAGTCACACGACAAAAAATTATTGGTTCCGGATTAAAAGAAGATGTTTATTGGAGAATTACTCGTTTACACTCACAATTACAATCACTCTCAAATAAGGCCCTTTCCGACAAAGCGACCCCTATTAGTCCGTCGTCTCTCTACGTTTCCTCTTCAACGGGTATACTCTTACACCGCTATTCTCGCTGGAGTGTCTTTGCTCTTGTTCTTCTCTTATCTCTCGTCGGATCTTAACTCTTCTGTCTCTTATCTACTACCCTCTTAAGTATCTCTTCACGTACCGCTGAGAGAACGCCTTGTCGAAGGGTTTTGTTTCGAATGTTAACAAGAGTATTCGTTAGCGGGTCTATTCGTTGCAGTGGGAACTCGACAATTATGTATCTGTTGTCTAGGCAGTTTCTTAGGTAGTTGTCTTTCCATGTATTCGTTGTCGCTGAAGTATGCGTTCCCGCTGCAGCTGTTGCGCAGCGATGGACGTCATGTAGTCCGGCTTTTAGGCGGCACGCCACATTATTTTAATAGTAAAATTATAATAAGAGGAGTTTATTAGTTACCATCACTGTTTAATTTCTACAGTAATTATTAATCCTTTCTCTTAAAAGGCGGGAAATATCTTAAGTGCCCAATAAAGTTACTCGAATACCTTTAAACCGATTTTTTTTCAATAGCTCTTCCAGTCCATTCGAGGCCCTGGTCTCTTGTTCAGTTCCGTAATCATTTTACAGACAGTAGGACTCCTTGGACGAGTGAACAACTCGTCGCAAGGCCTCTACCTAAACACATGACAGCAACAGCAGCAACACATAATAAAGACATACGCACAGCCACCAAACATCTGTGCACCGAATGGGATTTGAACCCACGATCCCAGCGTTCGAGCAAGCGAAGGCAGTTCATGCCATAGACTTCGCGGCTACTGTGACCGGCTATTAACAGATTAGTCCCTTTATTTAAGATATATTTCAATTCTATACTTCCATCTACTCTTAGACATTCCAAATTGGGTCTTCTGCGGGAATTTGTGACTAAATGCCATAGAAACGTTTATAGTTTTTTCTATTCTTTCTGTATGCCCATCGTCTCACTCACTCACTGACTCACGGAGCTGAGCCCTTCTTGAGAAGCCACCAAATCTGCAGCTACTCAAGAACGTCCCAACATTTTATGGAACCAGAAAGTTTACTACCGTGTTCACAAGAGCCCTCCACTGGCCCCTATCCTGAGCCAGATCAATCAAATACATGCCATACCACCCTATTTCTCTAAGATTCATTTTAATATTGTTCACCCACCTACGTCTTGGTCTTCCCAGTGGTCTCTTTCCTTCTGGATTTCCCACCGATATCCGATATGCATTCCTCTCTCCCCGATCGGTGCTACATGCCCCGCTCATCTCATCCTCCTTGACTTAATCGTTCTAATTATACTTGGAGAAGAGTACAAGTTATATAGCTCCTCATTATATAGTTTTCTCCAACCAAGAAAGAGATTAAATCAATGATTTTCATGCGCGATTGGCGGAACGAAATGATAGGAGAATTTTACGGAACTGCCGAGGCTATGGTATAAATGGAAGGGTTATGTGTGTAGTAGATAAAGCTAACGGAATTTGGTTTTGATGATCTGACTTGGGCTGGACTCCACCGGGATGTAAAGCAAATGGCGGCAGGGACTCGCGATATCAAAATGGCATCCGTTGTTCTTAGATATATTCAAATGTCACATGTGGCTATTCCGTTCGGCATGGCATATGTTACGTAAGGGGCGGTTGGCACATATTCCAAAAAGCTTCAAAACGCTATGTAACACATCTTATTTCATCCAACCTCCATATACATCATGCTGTGTGCTGGTCACATGATACTTTCCCATAACGTAACGAATGTATGCATACAGTGCGGTCGAATTTTATGCGAGGAATGCGTTCCTGAATACTTCGCATAATTTTAGAAAAGTTTCGAAACGCATACATTATTCTTGCAGAATTCTTTGGGATTCGCATTATTTCAAACTTTGAACATAAAGTGAGATTTTATTAATAACTTTATGCAGCACTATTTAAAATTCGCAGACTCGAGATCTTTCACACTTTGCTTCATATTATGTCTGTTTACAGCAACAGTCTTGTCCCTTTTACAGAATAACATGAAAGATACAGAAGGAAGACTGCTGTTTCCAAGAAAATTTCCTAAAAGCTGTAGCAATAATAGCGGACTCAATAAAAGGAATTCTAATTCGACAAAACACCATTATTGATGGAAGGTCTGCAGATGGTACCCAAGCCTATCTAGACTTCCATCTGTGTGCGAAACATACTGCTCGTATTGTCACGTGTAGGGAGGTACGAGTGACTGATACTGTGAGTTCTAGAGTCGATTGACTGGATTCACTGTGCGTTTCTATTACAGTTTCACTTGATTACAACAGTTCACAAATTTGACTCCTTCTGGATAACGAATCTCTCACTGTTGTCTGGATCTTGCACTAGCCTCTAGTCTTCTCTTCTTTATCCTTCTGTTTGTCTTCTGTCTTCTGTCTTCTGGATTCTCATCTCCTCAGAACACTCGTAATCTTCTAGTCATCTTCTTGAGGTAGCCCTTCGCGTACCGAAAGGAGGACACCAAGGGGAACAGTAGATTTCTCTGTTGTCATGGAAACGTCCTTCCCGTTGCTGTGAGAACAATGTTTAAGCAGCCGTTGTAACGGAAACCTGTTTCTGTATCCGTTGCCTAGGAGACGTCTTCAGTAGTTCCTCTGTTGTGATTATTAAGACCTTCGCTACTAAGTAAACGAAGTTAAATTGTTCACCGCATTACACGGGGTTTTCTGGTTCCATATTTTAATGCTTTGAGCAACATGTCACATCATAAAAAGCAATAAATGATTTCAAGCTAGGATTGTAAAATTGCAATATCAGATGGAAAAAAAATAAATTCTACTTACGAACATTCTGCTTACAAATACATTCCAAATATCACATTAAGTTCATAAGTTGGGGTTTTCCTGTACTATATTTTGGCTTTTTCCTGGGTAATATTAAAGACTATTTCTAGCCGCATTATCGATCAAATTAGACCTGTAGACTCCGTTCTTTTTTGAGATGTTCATGAAGTTTGATATCACGTCACATCAATACTTCCATGTTGTAGATACACACAAGTCATTTGAGAACCACTTTACTTACGGAACTTCTATATTTATGTAAACTGTGTACATCTTACGCGCCGGTCACAGCAGCCCCGCGGTCTAAGGCATGAACTGTCTTCGCTCGCTCAAACGCTGGGATCGTGGGTTCGAATACCTCTCAAGGCATGTATGTTTGGTGTGTGTATGCTTTTGTTCTGTGTTTGTGTTGTCCTGTGTTTAGGTAGAGGCCTTACGACAGGCTAATCACTCACCCAAGGAGTCCTACCGTCTGTGAAAAATGATTATGGAACTAAATAAAAGGCCTGGGCCCTGAATGGGCTGTAAGAGCCATGGAAAAAATAAATGTATATCTTAAGAGTCCTTTGAAAAGTTTTGATAAATCATCTGTCTTTTACGCTTTTTCGCAGATTTCGATTTCAATATGTTACAGGTGCAACAAGCGTTAGCTTCAATCAGTACAAATTTTTAAAGGAAAAACAACCACAAAGTGTGAAAGCTTGTTACAATTGATGTTTGCCTTTTTCTTTAACAATTAATATAAAGAATAAGGGGCGAGATATCTCGTTATATGAGGCATCATTCAGTATATTTCGTTTCAAGCCTCATATTAGTTAAGCAACTAAAATAGTTTGGGGCTTATTACCTTTTAAGTAATAATTTGAGAGAAATATATCTTCAACGAATTAAGTGATGTATGAAGTACGTATGATATCCCAAGTATATTATTTGCATGAACCCTATGATTCAGAGAAAATCATTTGTATAAGAACAATATCCGTTACATATTCTCCGTCTGAATTATTGTCTAACCTCTGATATTACGCCTACATACTCAATTTCGGTCGATTTACAACGTATTTTGTCTACAGCCTATACTTTGACAGATGACAGACGTCACGCATAAACGAAACTCAGATTTTTAATATCATCCGCATAGGAAAAATCGCTCATTCTTGTTCAAAATACTTTAGTCCAAGTGAAAGGCCATATTTCATATCTGAAAACACCAGATTGTGTATCACTATGGAGCATTCAGTGCCAAACAGTGGGGTAGAAGATATCGCTTATGTGTCAGATCCATTAAAGAATGGAATTTGTATAGACATGACGTGCTTAAAACCTCTCATTGGTTTTGAATTCAATAAAGCATTTCCGCTTTCCATTTAATCTTCTACACACTGAACTGCTCTACAAGGAAAAGGAATAACAAAACTCATTCCACGAAATAAGAAATAAATATTCTTGTTGAACAGAAGAGCGAACACCAAAGAAAGGACAGTTGCGTAAGAATACTTCAAAGTGCAAGAAGGGAATTCTGTTGCTAGACCAGTCGAGGCTGCAAAAAGCTTCGTGATGGATCTTAGAAATAACAGCAAAAAGCTGCTGCTCTCTCCAAGCTCAGCGTTCGTCAAACAGGGGTATCCAAATTTCTTTAAATAACTGATATTTTATTTGAATTCTTTAAAATAAATATCTACGTGTATATGTATTAGGGCGTTCCAGTAGAAGTGGCGGTGTTACAGTTTTAAATATTTATCGAATACGAGAAGACAGAACGACCAAAACGATGCTTTACTAGTCACAGTGCAATATTTGTATTTTTGACGCGTTGCTTCGATAGGAGCTTCGTTTATAATTCGGAAAACAAACAATTTGCTATTCACTTGTTGACATTTGCGCTTGTAAACGTCTGGATTTATTGCAGTTTCTGCAGTATTTTGGGTGCCACCTTTACTCGTACATATATTATCAGAAGCAAATAAAGAATTTATCGAATCCGCGGAAGTTCAGTACGGTTTTGTAATTTTAGGATATTTAACAACTTTCAGACTGTTGAATGCTGGAGGCTCGAAGTCCTGGACTGGAGTCACAGTAAGTGCGGGAAGAAATCAGGAACAAAGTAACGATATGGATAGCAGAATGATGCTACTAATTTACGATGGATGCAAAGTTTATCTGGAATCAGAGATTTAACTATCTCAGTAGTGAAAAAATTTATCAATTTTTCTGTTAACTACTGCAAGCCAGATCTGATTCAAACTCTGACGATCATTTCATATGAATATCTTCCATATGGGGGGGGGGGTAAACGGTTGCATAGTTGGTTGAGGCACTATNTTTTACTTTCATATTTATGGTTAAGGAAACCGAAGATTTATATTCCTTTGAAACTTTGAAATATATTTATCAGATTATAACCCTGTGTCATGACAGAGAAGAGTACATTACGAATGTATTTAAAATGATATATAAGGGGTGGACCTTCTCGGCCCTTGTACCGCGACCTACAGTGACCTATTGTGCTTACTAATATGATAGACGCATTTTAAACGTAAAAATTTACTTTACTTCTTTTACTTTCATATTCAGGTCAATATTTTTTTGTCCCCTTTGGCACTACAGCCCCAATGGGCCTAGGCCTACCTCCGTGAACTTCTCCGTTCGCTTCGGTTTTTCTAGATCTTAGACATACGGTAGGACTNGTAGGACTCCTTGGGCGGGTGATCAGCTCGTCGCAAGGCCTCTACCTGTACACAAACACAGAAAAACGCACACACACACAAAGTAAACATCCATGCCCTGAGTGGGATTCGAACCCACGATCTCGGTTTCCAAGCGACCGAAGACAGTACAGGCCTTAGACGGCTCGGCTATCGTGACCGGCGGTCAATATTTTCCTTAAAAATTTTATAATTTCTGTGTTTAATCATATGTTAATCTGGTAGAATTATTCTCTGTAGCTACACATTGTGAGGACCTACGTTATGGTTCCAAGAAGTAGCGCCAGGTGACAGGTCGGTATTTTTGCTGCTGATTGTTGAATCCTCAGGAGTCAGAAAGTAATGAACCGTGAAAGACTTAAAATACACCATTTGAAAATTATCTTCTTCTTCTTATCCTTCATTACTTCTTTGGTTATATTTTTTAGCTGCGTTTTGTCCTCATGTTGGAGGGAAGAATGATCATGAACAATGAATTGAGAAATGGACGAAAGGAAGAGATTAGTCACCAATTCAAACACCTCCTATAATCATGAACTGTTATAGCGGTTACAAGGATTAGAATTATTCATCGTTCTATTCGATGTCTTAGTATTTTCTGCCTTCGGTTTATATCGTTCAAGTGGCATTGGGACTCCGTGTCAGATATTCCTTCAAATGTTCTCATCATTCCATTTCATAGTTTCTGTTCTTGAGCTGATGTCGGTTATTCCCAGTTTTCTGTAATACCTTAATTACTCTTACGGTTCACCAGTCTGTATCCTGCAGGCGGCCTTAGGAAACGCATTCCGCCATCTCTTATTCTTTTAATGTTTTGCATTAACGTCCAACATTAGGTACTTCACATACTCACAGATATCGATATTGCTGCACAGAATTCTAGTAACGGTTACTTTCGGAATATCCATAGTAATTACCCCATTTCCTTAGTTCTTAATGCATAAGAACGTAAAGCACAAAAATTACCAGTCAAATTCGATGGAACAGGTATATACGCGTAAAATAGAAGGAAACAGATCCACAGAATGACGTACATGCAGAGAAGAAAGAGATGTAGGAAGACCTAGAGCAGATAAGAAAACTCCATAGCCTGTAGTCCGCCAGCGAACTATACCGACCGAGTGACCGCCGCTTGTCGGCGAAGTTAGTCCCAACTTTTGCGGTCAGAGAGTGCCACGTGGCCAGCGCAACGGATCCCCACGGCCATTAATCTCATTTTTCTAGACCGGGACATAGAGTAGATATAAAGATAAACATAACTTCGAAACCTCGGCAAAGATTTCAGAAAATCCAATTCGGTCAGAGCAAGAAGAGACAGTGAGATGCAAGAATAAATGAATGGATGTAACAATATTCAATCATCTTATGTTCTAATAAAAATCCAATGATTGTGCAGCAGTATCAAGACGCTAATATGACCTACCAAGGATTATATATCATTGCTTAGTGTTATTGTCCTAAATTCCCGACAGAGGTCACTTAGATTGGAATCCAATTTGAGGAACAAAACCCAATAACATACAGTCGATAAATTACCCCTCCATCTCGTTCCAGCGTCTGCTCGGGATTTATCACTACACAAGTCTTGTTGTAACAATGAAATGAAAACTCCAAGACGTGGACAAGAAACAACACAAAACGACTGATAAACAAGAGGAAGCAAGGAGTTCTAGACAAAGCTAATAACAGCCACTTTCCTGTTTCCCAGACTTCCTGCCTTATTTGTATTTAGGCAACTTAAATTTATAATCTTGGGGGTTACGGTAGCCGTGCGGCCTGAGGCACGTAAATAAACACGAATTGAATTATAATTATTATTATCATCATCATCACCATCAATGAGGACAAGGTGCGCGGGGCATGTAGCACGAATAGGGAGAAGAAGAATGCATATAGGATATTGGTGGGGAAGCCAGAAGGAAAGACACCACTGGGAAGACCAAGGCGCAGGTGGGGAAACAATATTAAAATGGATCTTGGAAAGTTTGATCTTAGAAAGCTAGAATGGGATGGTATTGATTGGATTTATCTGGCTCGGGATTGTGACCAATGGAGGGCTCTTGTGAAGACGGTAATGAACCTTCGGGTTCCATAAATATGCTGGGAAGTTCCTGAGATGCTACAAAATTGGCGACTTCTCAAAAAGGGCTCAGCTCCATGAGTGAGCGAGTGATTATCATTGTCACCATCATTATCATCATCATTTTGAGATGTACTTATTACGTGCCTACAGATTTAGTCTGCTTTAAATGTGTCGGACGTAACTTCAAATTTCACGCTTTTGCCAATTTTGGAATTTTTCACGTCAAAATAAGAGTTAGTAATCTTCCAAATTTTCAAAGCATACTCGTACTTTTAGTCATGCAAAATGTCATATTGTTAGCTCTAATACTTTGTAGTGGAACCTACCTGACAATTTCGGACGGCCACCATCATTCTGTATTAACTTCTAAAAAAAATATCCTCAATCAAAGCTTCATATTTTTCGAAAATATACAGCCTTTTCAAACACAAATTGTCCCATCAGCCTAACAGTTCCTTGTGCCCGCCATGTTGTTATTACTTACTGAAAATAAATAGGGGCACGCGGTAGCGTGCTTATTTGAGACACTATGCTACAAGCCGGAAGATCGCGGGGTTCGATTCCCGAGATCACCGGAGTTTTCAATTGACCTAATCCTTCCAGCCGCACTATGGCCCTGGGGTCAACTCAGCCTCTGACAGGAATGAGTACCAGAAACCTTTCTGGGGGTAAAGGGCGGCAGGCGCATAAGTCTGAAAACCTCACCGCCATCTATGAGCCGACTCTCTAGAAAATGTGGGGGCCTCGATGTCTCACAACCCTATGGACCTCCACGGCCTGTTACAGGGATAGCTTTACATTTACCTTACCTTTATGAAAGTAAATTAGCACTGTGTTAGGCAGCCATCAACATTAGGCTACATCGCTCATACCAAATTTCATAAAAATCAGCTTATTGATTCAAAAGTTTGAAGGGGAATTACGCGCATAGAGAGTACAGTGGGCTCATAAGTTTACTTTTCACGTAACTCTTTTTAGTATAATTTCCATATAAATTATCTTCAAAAACCCACACCCTACATCACAGAAAACACAATGCGGTTCTATTGTTAATAACAAGAATTTCATGTTGTTTGATATGATTACTGATCATTCTGAGTCATACGAAATATAGGCACTCTGTGGGCAAAGTTATGTTAAAACACGTGCTATATTTACAAACCACTATGGTTTAAAAGTTTAAGGTGGGCTAGAAAAAGCTCTTAATAAGTAAAATGAATGAAAACGTATGACAGGTGAACATTGCGAATTTAACAAAATTAACCACAAGGTCATTTCTAAAACAGTGACAAGAGTGTAGCTAACTTAATAACGAACCGCGTGGAGCACTACATGCAGTTGCATCATGGACATTCTTATATTTGAATAAGTACATGTTGTTCTCGGGAGTACTGGGTTTTTGGACTTCGCCCACCGTCCGGTTTTCGGTATTCTAAAGAACATTACAGAACGCAACGTTTCGGAAACTGGATCCGTTTCCCTTCTCTGGTGAGGGGGGGGGACAATTGCTCTGTTGGGTCCGTTAGAAAGAGCTAACCTGTCACTGGACAACCCACGTTGAGGACGGAAACAGCTTCAGTTCTTGAAACGTTGTGTTCTTTAGAATACCGGACGATGGACAAGCCCAGAAACCCAGTAAACCCCAGCGTTATACAGCATCGTGAGAACCCTTTAGAACCAACAATAACTGTTCTATTAATTCATGGTACCTTGAGACCATTTAGGGCTGGGATCCTAATAGTCGTCGGGAGATAGCAGGTCACTAGGTCCAGACACCGTTACGGAAAGAGAGATAATGACAGCGCTGGTACATTTGTGATGGCAAATACATATTAATGTAATATCAGACAAACCTTATTTGTTGCGTCACTAGACTTACACCTGACCAGTACCTAACTTGTTAGGCTGAAAATAATTTTATCCTGTAATTTATTTGAGACCGCTTCTGTGGTCGAGTGGTCAGAGTTCCTGGCTACAGATCCAGAAATCCGGGTTCGATTCCCGGCGCTACCAGGTTTCCTGAGAAGTAGTGGGTCTGGAACGGTGACCACTCAGCCTCGTGAGGATAACTGGGAGGCTATTTCAAGGAAATAGCGGCTCCGGTCTGGAAAACCGAAATTAACGGCGGTGGGGATCCGTTGCGATGACCGTGAGACACCCTCTATCAGCTAAAGTTGGCACTAACTTCTCCGACAAACGGCGGTCGCTCGGTCGGTATAGTTCGCTTGCGGACTACAGGAAGGAGTTTGTTCTTCTTTGTTAATTTATTTGATGTAGGTGGGCTGAAACTGATGTTACCGTGGTCTGATATCATAACGCCAGATTCACTAAGATGGAGCAATCTTGTCGGAAGCTAAGAGAGAATGATATGCACATACTTTGAGAGGCAAGACTGTTGGACTGAAGATCGCCCCCATGTCTTCCGCAGCTTCTCAGTAACATAATGGGAAATGCAGACCCACTGCTAGGGAACGAGTGGCAAACACGTTTCCATGGAGACGGATTCTTGGAAACCAACTCGTTACAGAAAACTTTTCCGTGGATACGAGTGATCAACAAACATTTCCTTGGATACCGATAAGCTATATAAGAGGAGAAGACATCTGAATGAAATTAGTCGCAATTCTGTTCAGAAGAGAGAGAGAGAGAGATCAGAGTTGAGCCAATCAGAATTTAGCGAGTCCTAGGCAGTCAATTATTTTGAGTTACTGTAAACTGTTGTGATTATGAGTGATTGTAAAGGAGTGACCAATAAATCCAATACAAAGCCCGCTATCCTTAGTCACGACCATAAACACGTGATAGTAACATAACACAGAGCTAAAAATGACCAAATTATGTATTTGCATACATACGTATAAAACCATGATGGACTTCAATATTTCAATAAGATCACAAGGAGTACAATTCTGTATACGAGCCAAACAGCGCTCTCGGGCACTGCTCGCGCGAGGAAGAGTGGCGTATATACGTACTTCACTGTATGTTGCGCGACACGGTGACCCAAATTGAAGGGTGCCATCAACATTCAAGTTCAACTTACAATTGCTGAAACTGCCAGAAGAGGTCTCATTCTACCTCTTCACCCTGTGCTAATTTAATTTGTTTCTCCTCACGAAGCATCACTTTCAGTAAAGCAGATATTGTCACTATTCAAGCAGAAAGGTTAACTTTATTCTTGAGCTTTAAGCCTCATACCATGATGATGTATGTGGGGCGATGACTAGAATTCTATGCATATCATCATTAAATGAATGACTATACAGCTTGAAGTTGTGGAGGCTTTACAGCAAGAAAAGATTCTCCTATATGAACTGCATAGTGATCTGGGTGGGGCCCCAAAAGTCCGTCTGCGTAGCAACGTCGAAGAGAAATGTTCGTGCACTTCCTGGGAATCGAACTTACTGTCTCATCTCTCAGGCACTCACTTCACCGACTGAGCTATCCTGGCCATATATATTTGGTTTTAATTTACGAATAATGGTAAGTTAAATAACCATTTGTAGACTGGCTTTGGAACGTAACTCAAATTTTTAACAACTTCCATACGGGAAATCGAATTAATTTTCAAAGATTCCACCAACGAATACGTATACGAGAAGATAGCACTAAAGACAAACTTACAAGAGAAAGCAACATACAAAACTGTGATAGCCGCAAAAACAATACAATGACAGAGTTCTAGATATGTGACACAACAACAACAACAACAACAACAACAACAACAACAAAAACGACGTACCGGAGAGCACGGAAGACAAGCGAACAGTACAGTGGTCTCCTCACCAATCAAAAGTTTGCCTGATGATGGCCCATATGCGGGCGAAACATGTTGCAAATTAGAACATATGATATAAATTAAACACATTCTAAAGTATTTGATATGCAAATTAGAAGAACATATGATATAAATTCAAGATATTCTAAAGTATTTAATAGTCACTTTTAATGTAAACGATATACACGCAGTGTCTTAATGACATTTTATAACATTTAATAACATTTTAAAGTATAAAAACTACACTTTTAGTGAAGAATATGTTTTAGGTGTCTTTTATTTTATTTATTCTAAATATCATTTTTGCAGAATGGGGCATTCTGCTGAAGGATACTGTACAGTTAAAGAAGAAGCGATGCCGCCACAATGACAAATAAAAATAACTGCCCATATCTCGAAATGTAGACCTGTATAGGCTTATATAAAATACGGTCCCCAAAGCCCGTGTGTATGAAATATTATGTGAGGCTCATAGGGCTAGATTGAGTAAGTGTGATATACAGACTAATGCAGTCTGGAAGGGATTTATTTGCGCACATACAGAGACCGCTTGCTGATTTATACCTGTGCCAGAAGATAAGAAATTCCCATCCCATGTACTGTATAAAATATATTCTGAAATACTTTCTGTACAAATGATACACACACTTACTTCATCTTATACGAACTGCGTAAGTAACACACGAAATTACAATGACAAATAACCAATAAAACTTATAAAACGTACAACAGCAACAAAATATTATATAACACAACATATTATTTACACATCACAGCAGATACCCACGCCGTGACGAAGGAACGCAGCACAACGCACTCCAAAATCAGCAAATATATTTTCAGATAAATGTATTTCAATGAACAGATGGTGACTACAATGCACTACACTTTAGAAGTTTGACTTTAATTTTCAATTCTAATCTTAATTATTCTAATTCTAAAGTTTAATTAATAATCAACATCTCATTCCACGCGATATACTCGTATGATTTTAACATAGAGTGGAACAATTTTGTTAAGGTGGACACGCACCTGATGACGGCCCTGTTCTTATAGAGAAACAGGACAAGATAATAGTTGCATCTCAGACGGACATATATGTATACAAATCTGAATAAAACGGAGTTACATCCCAGAAAAAATGTAATCTCTAGTAACCACCCTGATAAAAACAAATTTCGAATTTAATTTAACGTGCTGGGTTCGAGCGCTTTCAATCTTGCGAAGGAAACATAGACAGGTCAGTATTTTCTATTGGCTGTTATTATTNCTGTTATCATTTTATAGACAGTATGACTCCTTGGACGAATGATCAACTCGTCGCAAGGCCTCTACCTACACACAGGATAACATAAACACAAAATAAACACATACACATACCAAACATCCATGTCTTGATTGGGATTCGTACCCATGAGCGAGCGAAGACAGTCCATTCCTAAGACCGCTCAGCTACCGTGACCGGCAAATGAGATCATAATTGTATCCAGAAATTCAATAAACAATCTGAAGGTAAAAGTCAATGATCTCAGTCATTCTGGTTGTTACCGCGGTGCTCCGGTCTCAAATCGAATTTTGTCCATTCCTAACTAATTCACTGGATACAGAGGTAATCTTGAGAAGCCAATAACTGTTTATAGTGAAGAAATTTCCCGCTTTTATTAGAACCCAGAGGTTCATTGCCCTATTCACAAGAGCCTGACAATGATCCCTATTCTGAGCTAGACGAATCTAATTTCATACCCGAAAGTCCTAATTACTGAAGAAAAATTTAATATTATCTTCTCATCTCATCCTCCATGTCGTCTGTTCCCTTCAGGTTTTTCAACTAAATCTTCATCTCATTTACAAATGCGTTTTACAAGTAACACCCATTTCTTTGTAATTAACTTGATCACCGTAATAGTATCTTGAGGAGAACAAATTATGAAGCTATCCTTTACGTAGTTTTCTTCAGCCTCCTATTACTTCCTCTCTTTTAGGGTCCCTTTCTGGTGAAAGGTTTTAACTTTCAAAAGTGGTCACGCCTGAAAATGCTGTCGACTTAATAGGATGTAACCCAAGAAGAACGCAGGGACAGAAAAGATGACATACAAAACTGACCGAAAGGACAGGGTATGTCCATTACGGTCTTTCATCGCCCCAAATGTACAACAAAGGATGAACGAGAACACTACACTCATTCAAAATGGCATGCAGCATTGCGTATATCAAAGAGTTCTGTGATCATCTGTGTGCAATGTTGGATATCAACCAGAGCACGTACATGGCATTCATAGAGACATTGAGGCAGACCTGACATCGGCTGACACGCCGAATCGCGCTCAGCAGCTGCGGACTGGTGACGGCTGGCAGTAATAGTTATTGCATTAGTGAGCGGTTAGTTCCAGCATCTTGCGTACTTCATCCTGTGGCAGGGGCAACAGTGGCATTTTCTGGACTTTGAAATAATTGCCTCGTGTTTCAGACGACGTTCTTCACATCCTTACATGTCTCAAAATAGAAATGTGGAATTAATCATTAAGCCGGCAACTTTATGTAGAGCTGATACACGCTAGGTAAAGAAATCTTTATGTAACCGGAAGTTAACCGGTCATGTTGAGCACATATTAGGCCTGTATACTGAACCAGCTGAGTATAAGCGACATCCCCATATTTATTTTTTTCAAGACCGATAGTATATTATGTTCTTAAAATAAATTTCCTGGGGAGTAAAGCGCGGCCGGCGCGTAAGGCTGACAACCTTACCGCCATCTTTGAGCCGATTGTCTAGATAATGTGGGACCCTTAACGTCTCACAACCCTATGGGCCTTCACGGCCTCTTACAGAGATAGCTTTACTTTTAATGTCAATCTTTTAAAGTCCAGTGATTGTATCTGTTCATATGGTTCTCACAGCTAACAGCTATTATTTCCCTAAACAGCAATTAACCTATTGAACTCAGTAGCGGAGATGTAATACGTTTCCTGTGAGGTATGAACTGGATTTTTATATATTATTTAGAATAAATGTTGTTTTTACAGTGTTAGTTACAATATTAAAGGAAAGATACTTAAATAGATATCAAATAAAAAGAGTATGGAGGTTTGAACTTGATTAAGCTGGCCCAGTATAGGATTCAGAATCATGCTACTGTGAATACGACAAAGAAAATTTGGATTCCTCAAAAGAAGGGGGAGTTCAGGGGTAGCTGAGAGACTATAAGGTTTTTAAGAATAGCTGTCTTAGAGTCAGCATATACGTATATATGTATTCATTTACGTATGAGAGTAAGGACATATAATCACTTATGGACAAAGCAAAATAAATATATTACTAAGTCATTCGTAGCTTAATGCAATCTCATATCTTTGAGTTCATTCCTCATTCATCACGGACTTTCGGCTGTAGAGCATCTGCAGAGAGGTATGGGTATACCAATGATGTTTCAAGTTGACTATATTTCAATTCTTACATCAGCAGACAACTTGCGTGTTAGAAAATGACACCGAATAGTGATGTCTGGCGATAAAGCTCTAAGAATTGTATCAGGAGGTCCTGGGTTCTAATCTAGTCCGAGATAACATTATTTTTCAAAATACGTTTCGGGGACTCAATTCTGTCTCCGTTTTCCAGTACAACCTATTCAGTTGGGCCCAATCGATAGAGCTAGGCCCTATCTCCTGCCCGGTCCGAAAATTATTTTAGATTTAAAACATAAAAAACAAACTCCGTGATTTGAGTCCGCAAGCGAACTATACCGACCGAACGACCGCCTCTTGTCGGCGAAGTTAGTGCCAACTTTAGCGGATAGATGGTGTCACGTGGTCAGCGCAACGAATCCCCACGGCCGTTAATTTCGGTTTTCTAGACTGGAGCCGCTATTTCCTTGAAATATCTCCGCAATTATCCTCACGAGGCTGAGTGAATCCGTTACCGACCCGTTATTTCTCAGAAAAACTGGTAGCGCTGGGAATCGAATCCGGACCTCTGGATCTGTAGGCAGGAACTCTGACCACTAGACCACAGAGGCGGTCCTTTTAACTTTAACCATAGTTAATTTTTAAATTAATTTTCAATTAATTTTAATTTAATTTTATACCAATATTATTTAAACCCGAAATAAACATACCAAGGGTTCACTACTAAGCAATAACCATAAAATCAGAAAGTTGAAGATGAAGAAAAATACGAATCAATATTGAATAAATTAAAGCATCTAAGTATAAAGAGATACACCTGATGATGACCCAATAGGGGTCGAAACATGTCGTGAGTAACATTACTTGTAAATAACCTTTATTATTTCTTTTACCTGAATTTTTGTGTTGACGGACACAAATATACTATTTCAAAAGATAATGAGCCTTCAAAATTCTCGCCCCCTTAAGGTGCTGTCACCTGTGACACACAGTTCCGGAACCTGAAACTACAGAAACAAGGGTACGGAATTCTGAAGACAGAGGCGTCAAAAGTCGTGAGAAGCAAAGTGGTTAAGTCAAAGAGACAGATACGCAAAGGAGTGTGGATAAAGAAAGGAAGACAGTTTGGATATAAGAAAGGATGAAAACCTGACATGAAATTCGATTGAACATTGCTTACGTCTCAAAGAGCTGAAGAAGGGGAGATAAGACATGAAACGGATTAATGTCAATTTCAGAACTATGGAAATGAATCCGATGTCTCGACACAGCCTTTAGCTTCAACAGCAGAAAGTTACGGATTTCTTCTGTTATCTGTAAGCGCGCCCAAATAACAGTCCTGCAATCAATGTTATTATCTTAAAACTAGGGATAACGTCCTCGTCAGACACGAAAATGCGCTCCGTGGGGGCTTTGTTTTATTTCAGCAACATGGAAACGCTGTATAAGTCTTCACGCACAAGCCTTAGCAACGTCACAATACGCTGTTATCTGCTGAATATATTCACACCTTATGCTACCTGACATGTTGCGATATTACGTCTCGAGTGACAGTCTTTGTGTTACACTGATGCGTGATCCCTGAAGGGGCACTGAATAAACACATTGCAGACAGGAAACATAAGATAAGAGAGGAACTAGAATAGAAGATATTCTGCCACATTGCTTTACAAGTATTGTTTTCCACATTGATAATTTCTGGGGAATGTGCGTCACGCTGGTTGTCTAGTTCAAAAATTCGCTTAGTGGTGGGTGGAGTCCATCTGGGTCCACGCGGCACGGCGGCCACTGATTGGCCTATTGTAATTTGGTGGAATGAAGATTGACAGGGGAAACCGAAGTACTTGGAGAAAATCCGTCCCAGCGTCACTTTGCCCACCACAAATCCCACTTGACATGACCCGGGATCGAACCCGGGCCTCCGCGGTGGGAAGCCAGCAACTAACCGCTTGAGCTATGGCGCGGTCATGGTTGTCTAGTTAAGTAAGTAACTCCGAGAAGCAAAGCCCTTCTTGAAAAGTTTACAATTGGTCACCTAATTAAGGAATACCCTGCTTTCTGTGGAACGCGAAAGTTCGTTAATGTATCCAGAAGACCCTGTCACTGGTCCTTATTCTAATATAACTAATCTAGGTCCATTGACTTGAATCTCATATCTTTCAGTTTCACTTTAATATCATCCTCAAGTCAACGTCTATATTTCTTAAATACTGTGCCTGGTTTTGTGACTGAAACTTTACAATCATTCCACCCAAGCTTACCACATATTGTACGTCGTCAATCTCGGATTATTTTATTACCCCTATTTCTTTAGTTTCGAGTATAAATTAGGACTCGCCAAATCGCACTTCTGTCCACCCTCTTGGGAATCTACCTCTTTAGAGCCCCTGTATTCTCTTCATGTCCTGCTCTTAAACAGTGTGAGTGTATATGCTTCTCACAGAGAGGAGTGTCCTAACACAGATACAGGTAAGACTAAATTTTGGGACACCAACATTTGAAAGTGAGAGATAAATATCTTTTTCTTTCTCTCACTCCCACTTCGAAGCATAGGGCTGATTTCTCAGTTTCATGATCATTTTACAGACGGTAGGACTCCTTGGACGGGTGATCAGCTCGTCACAAGGCCGCTACCTAAACGAAGGACAATACAAATACAGAATAAACGCATATATACACCAAGCATCCACGCCTTGTGTGAGATTCGAACCCACGATCCAGGCTTCCGGGCAAGCGAAGACAGTACATGACTCAAACCGCTCGGCTACCGTGACCTACGAGATATTAAATGTAGAAATAATTAATTCATAGTAAAATGATAAGTCCAAGGAGGGCAGTTCTTCTTTAGAAGTTCGTACTATCTCGGATGCTCACGAAACTCCGTTCCTTTTATGTAGCCAAAAGTTTATTACCGTGTTCTCAAGAGCCTATTTTCGAACTCTGCCCTGAACCACCTAAACTATATCATAAATAACTAGCCAGGTGAGTAACTAACTTATTAACTGATTAATCGTATGGAGCAGAGGCCTTTTTGTGAAGCTAATATTCTCTCGAGTGGGGTCGAAATTCAGAGTTTTTTAAGAAACCCAAAATTTACTTCCATGTTATTTTATATGTTTTTAAACTTCTCACGTCATGTGCCGAATACATCGGCTCGGAGTATCCGCATTAAAATCGCCGCAGCCAAAGAGGTCGGTTCATTGTTAATTAAATAATGTAGCGTCTCTTTCAACAGATAGCATCAGATGTAATACATCTAAGTTTAGAGAAAAGAATGACTTTTCACAATAAATATTTCTATTATTGTTTGACAGTTAGTCGGAGAAATATTGCAACGTTTTCTGTGTCGTAGCATTTATCCCTAAGCAGTAGTGGTAGATAGACCGCCTCTGTGGTCTAGTGGTAATAGTTCCTGGATTCAGATCCAGAGATCCCGGGTTCTATTCCCGGCACTACCAGATTTTCTGAGAAGTAGTGGGTCTCGAACGGGGTCCACTCAGCCTCGTGAGGTTAACTGATGAGCTATTTCAAGGAAATAGCGGCTCCGGTCTAGAAAACCGAAATTAACTACGCGACACCCTCTATCCGCTAAAGTTGGCGCTGACTTCGCCAACAAGCGGCGATCGCTCGGTCGGTATAGTTCGCTTGCGGACTAAAACCACGGAGTTTGTCTTAGTAGTAGTAGTAATCGCGAAGAGTGAGTTTCATGTTACAGCTGGACAGACACTTGTTTGCCTCAAGAATGGGCGACAGCAAACTGACTATTGCGTTTATGAGCCATGTTGTTCTTCCCCTATCTCTTTCATACCTCAGGACCTACAATACTGCAGGACGTAACAGGTTATACATAATCACAGTTGTTTCTGCTCATAAGGAAAAGCGGTAATATTGTGAGCTCACGCTTGTTCCAGGAAAGTTACGAAGGGAAAGAGCAGTACCGCCCGGCTTTAGATTTTTATATTCTGATTTACGTACTTAAAATCAGGTACTTCCCAGTGTTCTAAGAAATTTAAAATTTTATATTTCTCCTCGTCAGTGTCAGGCCGTGCCAAGGCTCAGGCAGTTAGTCGCCGACTTTCCAGCACGGCTCACGATATATGGGATTTTTGGTGGACAAAGTGGCACTAGGGCAGTTTTTCTCCGCGTACTTCGGTTTCCCTTATCAATCTCCATTCCACCAATTTCCCCACAATCACCATCATCTATCCTCTGAGACTGGTACAATAGGCCGCAGCACCAACTGGACTCACTCTCACCCCACTAAGAATAATATTTAATAAAACAGTATATACTTGTATTACATATACTTTGTAATAATTGTTTAACGGGAATGGAAGACTGACAAAAAGAATAAGGATATAATGAAAAATAAAAGTTTTAGGGGTCTCCGCAAAGGTTCCTGCAGTCATTCTCATTCAAAAGCAGTTTACTTCATCCATTGTGCATAGGCTACCAGATTTGTAATTGCATTCTTCCCTATCTGTCTATAGATTCCCTTCTGTGTTTCTAAGGCACTCAGTAAAGCCGTGCTAAGCGTCGTCTAGTCTCACTGCCCAGAAATGGATCTTTCTCTTGCGTGTTCATTTTGCTGTTTGCATAGTAATTTCGCGCATCAACAAGTCTCAGGAATCTCGTTTCACGATCTTTAATTCTCTCTTTATCACATTGTCTCATCAGCCACTGCAGACACCTGCAGAAACCGAACGGAACTGCCGCTGTCTTGCAAAAAATTGATTTGCGTTTATTTTCGAGTTCCCTTATTTAAACATCATTTGAGTTGAACACAGATAATTTTATTACTAGTTTCAATTTTAATTACTATAGTATCTGGCAGCCATTTTATAACAATGAGCAAATCGAAAATAATAAAACAAACATTCTATTATACACTAAGAGGAAGCGGCGACCGTAGTCTAGGGGTAACGTTCCCCCCTCATGACTCAAGGTACACGGGTTCAAACCCGGCGGAGGTCGTGGAATTTTTAAGGGCGGAAAAATTCAGGGAACAAGTCCTCCGGGAGGGACTTTATGCCGTGTGTCCCGTGTGTCTCTAGGAGGCCTCTGAGCTAAACTACAGGCCCTTTCCCACCCAAGTAGTCTCCAATGCCTCTGGTGGATGGGGGAAGCATCAAGGTACCGGGGGCCGACCTCGTTGGCTCTACGGGGGCTGATGGCACGCACCGTTACCGGTAAGGTATGGCGACAGTAGAAATTAAAAGGGGGACGCACAATGGACCAATGACTGGTCTAAGTGCATGGGGAAACCCACCCCCTCTCATAATACATACATACATACATACATACATACATACACTAAGAGTAAGAAGAGATCTTGGTAGATCAAGAAATATATGAGAAGCTGAAATCGGAATATGATAAGATGTTTATGATTTTGTACCTCAAGTAATAAAATCTGACACTTGTTAATTTATTTATTTAAAAGAAAGTTTATCCAGTACAATATTTTGCTGTTAAATGCGTCTACAATTTAATTTATCGGCTGATATTATACAATGAGAATATTGCATTATGTTCTTCAAAATGTGTACAGCCCTGTGTATTATGTGTACACATGTCCCAGGCAATCATCGCCGGATAATATACGTATAATAAAATAAGTAGAAGCAATTAATAGCTTGAAGAATATTTGTACGTATATGTATCGCATATTTCAAATTGAAAGCCTATGCAATCTGCCAACAGAGTCCGAATGTATTTTTGGGTTGCATCACTCTTAGAATTAACGGCGATTACTTCCCTGAACAGTATTAACGGAACGGTCTGCGTAACGGAGATGCATTGTGTTTGGTGAGATGTAAATACGAAATTCTTAAACATTATTTAAATAAATTTCATGCTTCATACGGTTAAAATTAAATATTATGCTGGATAGCAGTGGCTTCAACACTGCCTCATTATTTCACCAATACAGATATTGAAACTCGTGGGTCATAAGTCGCCGTTCAGAGATTTTTTTCGCTGGTTCTACAGCCCCCAAGGATCCTGGCTTCTGATTTTCAGTTTCATCATAATTTTACAGACGGTAGGACTCCTTGGACGAGTGATCACACGTCGCAAGGCCTCTACCTACACACAATAGAAAACACAAACATAAAATGAATGCATACACATACCAAACATCCATGCCTTGTGTGAGATTCGAACCCACAATCCCAGCTTTCGAGCGCGTGAAGACAGTAGATGCCTCAGACCGCTCGGCGACCATGACCGGCTGTTCAGAGTTAACAAACAGGTACAGTTTCGCATAGGCTTAACTGAACACCATGGAAACATGATATATGGGGAGTAAAGTTATACTACAACGTAATTTAAACTCGGATCCTGGTAGAGGTGAGTGGTCAGCTGCACGATCCGGCCGCTTCACCTCCGAGGAAAGGACTCGGTTATAATTTGAAAGACGGATGGGTAGGTCACGGAATCTGCCTGGACGCACTGGGAACGGGTAAAAGCTTATGCCCTTGTATGAGTACCCGACTCCACGGTTGTCTGGCCCGTAGACAGAAACAGAAAATATAAGAGGTTTAAACTTGACCTTGGGCAAGCTTAAGACCGTTCAAGTAACTGAGCTGCCGTTGTAGCGTACGATAAATACGAGAGCAATGATCTGCTTTGCAAAGCCTGTACTGACAGAGGACCTGCATATAATGGAAGAATTTTCAGCAATATGCCATATATGCGATACGTACATTTGACAAGGCGAAGTACGTATACACTTAAGACACAAACCCATTCTCTTGTCAGAGAATGTTACATCAGGACTATGACCACAAGAGTTCAGTTGAAAATTATATCTCTGGTCGTGATCCTCAAGGGGTTTGACGCGAAAACGAACTGATTGTCTGTAAACACTCAGGAGTAACTCTCTGTATGTGTGCTGCAGTATAGCGATTTATAGACTGCATGGATTCGTGAAACTGTTACAGTGACATGTAGTCACTTGTTGTATAAATGTTCAATAGATCCATTTACCAATCCAAACCCCGTGTACGTGTATAGTCGCGAACATCGTGACAATATCACGTCGTTCTGAAGCCACAGTAGTGTTCGCATACTTTTTTTATTGCTACTGGGGTGGGATTAAGTCCCTTGTACTGTGGCCACTTCTGGCCTCTTGTACCAGCCCCAGATGATAGGTGAGGGTAATTGTGGAGCAATTGTTGGAATGAAGATTGGCAGGGGAAACCGAAGTACTCTGAGAAAACCTGCCCCAGCGCCACTTTGTCCACCACAAATCCCACTTGACCAGACCCGGGATCGAACCCGGGCCGCCACGGTGGGAAGCCAGCGACTAACCGCTTGAGCTATGGTGGGGCCGTTTGCATACTTACACAGGTAACAGCTCAGTATTAGAAATGTTACCTTCTGAAGGATAAAGCTGCAACTAAATTCGCTGTTTTAACGGAGAAAAGAGAAAACAGGATAAAACGTACGGGGAGATAAAAAGCAGAAGAAAGGGGGTGAAAAATGAAGATATGAAGAAAATATTCCTCATTATTTGAACTTGATCATCCCTTTCCGTGTCCTGATTGCCCTTCTAATATCACGGTATATATCCAGCGATTTACCTTAGGTCTAACCTCCAATTGATTATTTTAGAGTTTGTACTGTAATACACGGAGTTTCCCTTTCCGCTTCTACAGTTTCCCCTTACCTCTCACTCCGTCAGTCAACGCCTCGAGCTCAATATTCTCCCTTTCAGCTGTTCTGGTCAGAAAATGGCGTACACCCTGAAGACAATGAGAACTATTATCTGTAGGGATATGAAATGTGTACAAGATAATGTAATCCCTTCCTGCCTTCATCGTGCGAGAAAGTACAGTCTGAATCAAAATTATGTAGCAACGGAAATAGGAGCGTAGATCAAATTTTAATATATAAATTCATTTTAAAATCATACTGCTTGCGCATATGAGAAGCCAATGATGAACAGAGCTCTCACTGAACACAAATTTTTTTTATGGCTGTGTACTGAATCCATTTATTATACAAGTGTAATTAGCCTTCGAAGTTAACTTCCTTTCTACTAAATTCTACAGAAAAGTCTTGACTTCAAATCGTGCAAGGCTGTTCATAGTCAAGACATTGAAACGACCTTTAATTTATAAATAATCTGCCACTTTATTTCTATTTTCCTTGTTTTACAAGGAAAGGCAGCCCTACGACATCATGTCCCTATCGCAGTCCGTCTGTGTGCTCTTTTAAGGCTACATGTTTTAACCCTGCTTTCCTTATTTTGCAACTAGCAAAGAAAGGAGTCTTCGCCTGGCAGCGATAGGAGGGGTGCATATACAGACACACAGACCGATGGGATTTGATTTGTGAAGTACGGCGTTGAAATGGGTCCAGGTGCCATGATATACAAAGTTTCATATAAATTGATTCAGGATATGGGGGGGTGGGGTAGACAGATACGCAGGTCGCATAATCCTGCTTTAGGAAAGTAAATTAAAAATAAAAGGAGGCTTATAAGATCACCTTGCTGCTTGTGTACCTATCTTATTTTTGTTAGTAAGATTATGATATATCTTGGATATATTATGACATCACATCGCTGGTTTTCTCTCTGTGTATCCGCCCGTCTCTCTTCAATTCTCTACACTTCTGAGATCACCTTGCAGTCTGTGTTCCCCTAAGTCTTATTAAGAAGTTTGTGAGAGCTTTATAAATGTGTGCCCTCCGCCTCCCCCCCCCTATTATTTTTCTATACGATCAATGACGTGTAAAATCAAAGTAGGAGATTATTTCTTCCCATAATTTATTGTTTTAAGAGCACGTGACGGTTTCTTTCCGATTGTGATACGTGCCTAAAGCATTTAAAGAATAGGTCTTTAGAATTAATTTTGACCAGTATTTATATTATATAGTTAAGCAACGTTTTTCTTCGAAATATGTGAAAGAACTTTCGAGCAAGACACAAAGCCATAAACAAGCAAACACACTCTCCACATTATGCTTCCATTTAATAAATTAAGTACAAAAAATGCACAAAGCAAAGGAAAACACTAACATGATTACTAATAGTTATGGTGTATTGAGACTACTGAATCACTGACAATTGAATTCAATCACCAATATGCAGAAGGAATAGCGTTGGAGTAGGATATAAGCAAAAGAAAGCTAGTCGTTGTTACTGTCATCGATAAAAAAGTAGAGCGTTGCTGCAACTAATAAAACGTATGTGGGATGTCATTATATGAAGAGACAACCACTTGTTGAACTGTTCTATAGTATTTATTACAGCTGCACAGTATACACAGACGAACTTGAGTTTGAAGAATTGAAGAAGAAGAATAATAACAATAGTAAACCCCTTGAACACTGAACGAAACCTGTAGAAATCTAGACCTGTAACTGCAAACTTCCAAGTCCAAGTCACATTGCGACTGACGGTCAGTCAGTCAGTAAGTCTTGGTGTCGAACCCCATCTGGGCTCATGACCAGATATTTATTATTGTTTGGCATTAACGGTCTTGTTTCTGTGGGGCGCCCTCTCTGACGAGAGGACGGGTCTGCCTTTTGTATATGCTGCTGGCCCTTTCCAGTGCAGTATTTCTCGGGGTCTGATTCCCTTGGGACTCGAGACCATATTTTACTGTCTCAGATTTGAGACTTCCCTTTTCATCGCCTCCTACGACTCGCAGGGTCACGGTGGAGGTATTTGACCCCGCCCCACACGGGGAGCTAATGAACTCTTCCACTCAATGTATCTTCTTATATAAAAAAGAGTTGGACATATAGAAAACATGTCACTGTCCGTATTGTTGTAGGCTTTGCCTAGCAACCGCTGCTTACTCGCCGTTGCTAAGCAACGATACTTGCGTTGTCACATTTGCTTGAATGTGGGCAGTTCCCACTCATAAGCCTATGTTATGAAAAGTATTTGCTCTCCTTCTTTCCTTCCGTCCTGTTGCCTTAATTATTGCCAGAACACCATGTAAACTGTAATATGCATTAAGCGATCAACTCGTATTTGCACCGCCTTTCCTTCCCTGAGACATATAATATATGACATTATGTATACTAGTGTTAGAAGAGTTATAAAACTAAAATCAAAGCAGATCTGATGACCTGACTCTTGATGATAATAATAATGGAGAATTATTACCAGATGTCGCTAAGACGGAAAGTAATAAGAAGAAGTGTAAATTATACCCTTCGTTTCAAGAATGTAAACTTAATTTGGTATTTGTTATCTGCCGTGTACTAAACTTCATCAGTTGTACCTTGCATCAGGCAGGAGATTACAGTCCAATTAAAATTTACGTTCTTTATAAAGTTTGTACAATGGTCACTGACTTTTTTTAATTGATATAACTCTTCTAGCCGCAATACGGCCCTGGGGCCGACTCAGCCTCTAACAGAAATGAGTACCAGGAATATTCCTGGCGGTAAAGGGCTCCCAGAGCGTAAAGCTGACAACCTCACTGCCATCTGTGAGCTGACTGTTTAGAAAACTGGGAGCCTTGACGTCTCACAACCATATGGGTCTCCACGGCCTGTTACAGGGATAAATTTGCCTTATTTTTATATAAAAAGACTAATTATTTTAATAAAGATATATTATGTGATCAATATACGATTTATTTATTTGATAACACTTTAATTTAAGAAAATTCGGCTGGTAAACAATGGACAATTTTATTATTTCTAAAATTAAAATAGTTATGTCAATTACAAGGAAGCCTACAGCAGACGTGCTGTTACTACCAGAACAGATTCTTATGGCTTCATTCTCAATCGGAACACGCCAAAGAGCATAAGTTACATATAACTGATTAAGAAGAAGCGTTTCGAGGCACCATGCAGCAAGGACAAGCAAGAGTTCAGAAGTTACGTGTAACGCTACGAAGTTATCAAGCGCGTGAAATTTCATATCTAACGACTTCCATCTTCTGGGATATAACACCGTGCAGCCTATTGATATTCAACCGATGTTTCGGAGGAATATATCGCCTCTATCGTCAGGATGGAAGAACAAGCCAAGCAAAAAAGCAGCGTGAAACAGGTAGCCTTGTGTTTGCTACGCCAGTCGAATTTTAACGGACTACACGGCGTTATATACCAGTAGATAGGACTCTCGTAACGAGCGCTGTGAGAACGTCAAGAACTACAGTTTCATATTTGATCACAGAAACCGCTGACTTAAGGGAGTTAATTACGTCAGCTGTTTCTTCGCCCTTATTCCGTAGAATTGGGGAGGAAGTGCACAGCACGGCACGGCACGGCAGGGCCATAGTCATGTAGGAACTTGGGGGCACACAAAATGTAACCAATTTTTTAGGGTTAAATTACACATCATTAGCGGGAGAATCAAGTTCTTTCCGCTTCCGTTATCCTGCTCGCCTCTTCCTTGGTTATGAACTGCAAACATTATAAATACGGACTGGATTAATTATATTTTATCTTATATTTGTTCCGTGGGGCTTTCAGGTGTGATATTCGAACAGAAAAACTATTTATCAAGAGAAGAATACGTAATTAAAATGAATAAGATAATAAATTTTCCTGCAATTACTGAAATCCGGAAGTGCGAACAGGAAATTTTAGACTACCTTCTTTCGTTTTCGTTTTTCTTCCTTTTGCTATGTTTTTCTTCCGTCTATCTAGTTCATTTTCCAGGAGACTGTCGCTAATAATATCTTTATAAGTCCTTCATTAATACAAGAAATTTCTGTAAGTAATTTGTACGGTTCGTTTAACATTGATTTAAAACTGAGTTTAAATCCGCCACGCTTGTAGCCTATTCCTTAATGGCGCCGTTTCTGTCCTGCAGTTATAACCAGTGTGAATTTAATTTTGCATGCAACGTGTCTCTAGTTTATTTCATGCTGGAATTTAAAACATTGCTAGAAAAATAAACACCGCTTTTCTAACAAACTAACAGCGTAAAAAGAGCTTAGATCAAAATGGCGTCCCAATTAAAATTTTCCATTACGTCATACTTCGTCAGCAACTCACAGAAACAAAGTTTTCGAGGCAGAAATGTAATTGGATCTGAATCTTATGATGGATATAAACATTAATAACGCATCAAAGAATTCTAAAAGAGTTGAAAATAAGTCACTTCCTTTTACTTACAGCTCAATAAGAGCAAGAGTCTGCTGAAGAGGCCACAACGATGAACTGGTCAATCCAACAGAAGTCTCTTTGCGGATCATAAGCAAAATTATCCTAGCATTCAAATGGTCCCGGGTTAAATCCTACCTGTCGACATTATCCCTCGTTTAAAAATGAAGGAAACCTCTCAGAACAAAGGTAGACAATCACGTGAGAAGGAGAAGAGTAACCTCCTAAAATGCCGTATGAAATACGATTCTCAATACAAAGTTATTATCTTCTGGGCCGTATCGCCGTGTAGTTTATACACCTACAGTCCTACTGTTCGACCGCTTCTGTGGTCTAGTGGTCAGAGTTCCTGGCTACAGATCCAGAGGTTCCGGGCTCGATTCCCAGCGTTACCAGATTTTCTGAGAAATAGTGGGTCCGGAACGAGGTCAACTCTGCCTCGTGAGGAATACTGAGGAGCTATTTCTAGGAAATAGCGACTCCGGTCTAGAAAATTGAAATTAACGGCCGTGGGGATTCGTTGCGTTGACCGCAAGACACCCTCTATCCGTTAAAGTTGGCGGACTAAAACCACGAAGTTTGTTTTGTTTCAGACCTATTGCTTTCATCTTTCAACAATATTCTTGTTACTGCTTGTTTATTATCTTGCTCGGCTTCCGCTCCGACACTAAAACAGTAGACACAATGTTCTTCCGAAAGGTCGGTACATTTCTTCCAGATTACACGAAGTTACACGCCAATGATAATCACTCACGTGAGAACCTCAGACCTCCCATAGACAGAATGAAGTTCCAATGAGTGTTCTGGTCTGTCATTAAGGTTAAGAGAGAGATCGAGCAGCACAACTTGGGTAACGGGAGAACCAGCAACGTTAAACTGCATCTGAAATGAGCTTAAGGCGTGGAAAGAAGAGGCGCAAGAACGGCTTAAGACGCAATCTAAAACAATGTTCTCTGAGGGAGTCTGAACATATACTCGTGAATGTATACGTTGAAAACAGGGGTAGAAAATTAAATTACAACTAACTATTGTAGATTAGTTTGCTCAAATCTGTAATGGCATTGTTCTGAAGCCTTTACTTTTCATATTTACAGCCTCAAAACGAACGAAGCGCATGTTAATGTAATACTTTATGTATATAATTATAATTCCTGAAAGCATAACCATTCAGTAACTGCTTCCGATGTCACAGTTGGACTAATATGTGGCATTAAAATTCTTCCAGCTATTCAATTACAAAATTTAAATTGGAGGAATATGCAGTATGTATTTATGTTATTTCTTCGAATGACCCAGTTGGTATATTTTGATGGCTGAGTGTGGGTGGGTGCTAACTGCCTCCACGACCTCAGAAAGCTGAAAACAAAGTCAAGATGACTTACTTATTAGATAACAGATGTAGTGAATGTACAGCCCAGCCCTATATATGTACCATGGCAGATGTGGCAAAATTGTATAAGCCTGAATTAAGTCTCTGTACATATTTTGACCCCCAAACTAAGTACCTTTAGGTCTCCTAAGCAGTTTCTTTCTCCTCATATTTCAGAACTATGATTTTGTATGCATATATTCCTTATGCATGATACATATGTTCTGCCATTTTAAAGCTCTTTGATTTGATTATACCCATAATATTATGGCATGTAGACCCGTTGCTAGGCAACGACCACGAAACAATTATATAACAACTGTTCCTAGGCAACGGCCTATAAACAACAAAGAGAGGAATGGTCTTTTCTGCGTGATCCGTGCCGGGATGTTATAAGCAGAACAATTAGTGACACAGTGTAGTGCAATGCAGGGAAGTGAAAAATTGTTGGTTAATTAGTTAGGGAACTGAAGTTCAGTCGTTGTGAGTTGTTGCACTTAGAAGCTGGTATGTGAGGCACGGGCACAGTTCGGGAACCTAAGCGGAACGTAAGCCCTTGGAAGCCGTTACCAGGCAACGACTTGTGAAGCCACAGCAGTCTGAGAACATATAGTACGTGCAGTAGTGAACTGTAGAGTGTGTGAATTAGCGACTGCGCTGTAGTTAATTGTAGTTAGGACGTTTAAATGATCAATAAATCAAATGAATAATAAATCAAATAAATATAATCACTCATTCAAGTGACAATATTTACAATCATAATCTTCTCGTTATGTAACTATCTAACCTCGTGTTACGTTCTGTGCCTTACGCTATCGTACTCTACTGGAAAGTCTGCTCACACTTACCCGCAGTCTTTGTTCTCTCTTAAGAGTTAGGCCACATTTAGCGGACATGCTTAAAATACGCGTAGATCTGAGTACAGTTTCTGTTACTTCAATTTTTATGGCTCTAGATAAAGACAGGGGCCGATCGCAGTGGCCGCGCGATATAAGGCATGAATTATTTTCGCCCGTTCGAACACTGGGAACGTGGGTTCCAATCCCACTTGAGGAATGTATGTCTGTGTGCGTTTATTGTGTGTTTGTGCTGTCCTGTGTTCAGGTAGCGGCCTTGCGACGGGCTGATCCCCCGGCCAAAGAGTCGTAACGACTGTGTAGAAGATCAAGAAACTGAAAAGCGGCCCCCAGGTCCAATAAAGGGCTGTAGAGCCATAGACAGAAACAGATGGGAAGAGAATTAGACAGTGAACTAAGCGGTACTTATATCTGCTACATTTTCGAAAGGAGCCAGGACAACTTAGTCAGTATATCGACAGGCTACGAGCTGGCGGGCCGGGGTTCGATTCCCAGCAAAGGAAAGTTTTTGTGTTCATGCCTTCCAGACCGGTTCTGGGAGCAATCTTATTCAGTGGGTACCAGGAGTTCATTGTCAGGGAGTAAAGAGCAGGAGGGAGCGTAGAGTCGACCACTCACTTCCATCTAGTGCCGAGGTCAAGAATGATGGAGCTATACCTCCATCCCTCGATTCTACTTCACGGCGTAGTGTTTAATTAATTAAGAGCAGGGACAACTTTACCTCTGCCCTTTCACTTCTGATGTACTTATTAGCTATCTTTAAGTTATAATTTTGTGCTGCTCCCTAGCGACGAGAAGTGAACTTACACTTGGTATCCTGTATGTTTACTTTCTAGGCCAAACTCCTTGATGAAGTCTAATAAGGATATTGAGGTATTTTCGTATTTACCCAACAAATTATATAATGGGTCTATGAGGGAATACAAATATATAATATTTTCACAAAATGAATGCTACAGACTGAAAGGGCCGTCGCAGTGCATCACTTTACGAGAGTAGACAGCGATTGCAGATGAATCTATATATACTTTAATCTAAAATTCATAAATCACTACTTGCTAACACGTCACTAGCGGTTGAATAAGAAATTGCGTGATAAATATCAATTCTGATAAAAGTAAAGTGAAAACTTACGGTTTATGGCCCGCTAACACGTAACCAAACGTGTGCAGTATTGAAGCAATTTCTATTGATTGCATGTAGACTGGCCTTACCGCTGAAACTTGCCGTGCCCTTAGCATTTCCAGCATTCCAATATATGTCCACGGAATTTCACTTGGATTATATCCAGCAGTATTTGGTTCACATCTTTGCTGGCGCTTGGTATCCTGAATTACGACTTTTATGGTCTTATTCAGGAAAATATTTCAATAAGGCAAAAAAATTGTTAAGTGAGGTATGGAAAAGCTCAATAGGGAACATATTAGTATAACAAAGCCAGCAATATACAATTGGTTTTTCATGGGTGAAGGAGGCCTAAACTCGATGGAATTACTTCATCAGGATGTACCCAAGGCATTGCAATGTATGCCTCTCTGATTCCCAGACTTAGTACATTAAGCCAGAATTACCGCCTCCCACCAAAAGAAAACGCTCTGCGTGAAGAGAGATTCCAGGGGAACCCAAAAGATACAAGTAGTTACTATAGGATTCTGACGAAATTGTCCAGTGAGGTCCAGTGATTGAGGCTAGCTCTTTCTAAGGGAGCCAACAGAATAGGTGTTTTCCCTCACCTGAGGACGGAAAGAGGTCCAGTTTCCGAAACGTCTGCTTTTCTTAGTTATCTTAAAACCAGGACGATGGATAAAGTCCGAAAACCCAATATTTCTGTGCCAAAGGATACAGACCTTAAAAGGCTATATGCCTTATTTAACAACGCTATCAGTAACTCGCATTATAGAGCGTGCATTACGAAGAAGTGTCGAGCTTGTCGAGGTTTTAGATTCAGTTTCGCGTGAGAGGTCATTACTATGAGCTCAATAAGAAAACAAGTAAATTTAATCTTCAGTATATTAGAGATTATGAGCCGGGATATCGTAGTCGGTACAGCGACTGGCTACGCAGCTGGACAACAGAGGGGTTCGAGTTCCAGTCCCTGTAGGTTCAAGAATTTTCCCTTCTCCACGTCGTCCAGACCGGTTGTGGGGCCCACCCAGCCTACTATCCAATGGGTACCGGGGGCAATGCGGCAGAGGCTTGAAACTGACTACTAACTTCCAACTAGTGCCGAGGGCAAGAAAATGTGGATCTATACCTCCACTCCCCATACGGCTTCACGGTGTAGTGTTTAATTTGTTAAGCACAGGGACAACTTTNATTCGTTGCGCTGACCACGCGAGACGCTCTACCTGCTAAAGTTGGTACTAACTTCGCCGATAAGAGACGGTCGCTCAGTCGGTATAGTTCACTTGCGGACTAAAACCATGGAGTTTGTTTTTTTTTTTTGTTCGTTCGTAACATGTCAACTACATCTTCCTTCCCATCACTGAATCTTATTCATAACAACATTCCTTCGATAAGGGAGTCTTAAAAGAAATTCTGCTACTATGATAAATACTAACTTATTAACTAATAGCAGAGATGTCAAACTGTGTATAATTAAGTAAACAATTCCACTTGAAAGCAAACAACGAAGTTGTGTGCTGAACCGCAGAATCTAATAATGAACAGTGATATTAAGATTCATTATGAAGCTAGTGGAACAGAGAATTTCATAATACAAAAACTGAATTTTGCAGTAAGCTTGGGAGTGCTATGTTGTACTGATCTTCCCGAAATATAGGCTTTAAATTTGCAGGAACTCGAAACATGTGAATATCTCACGAGGGTTTCCCAAAATTTTATGGAACCCGAAGGGTTATTCTCTTGTTCACAAGAGCCCATCACTAGTACCTATCCCAGACCAGATAATCCAGTCCATACCATCCCATCATATATCCATAAGGTAAAAGTTGTCTCTGTGCCTAAATAATTAAGCAGTACGCCATGAAGGTGTATGGGGGGAGTGAACACATAGATCCACGGTTCGTTAACATCAGCAATAGCTAGAAGACTGCGGTAGCGCAGTTCGTTGAGGCACTATGCTACAAGCCGGAAGGTCGCGGGTTCGATTCCCGATGAGTTAATTCGATTTTTCAATTGACCTAATCCTTCTAACCGTTCTATGGTCCTGGGATCGACTCAGCCTCGAATATAAATGAGTATCAGGATTCTTCCTGGGTGGTAAAGAAAGACAGGCGCGTAAGGCTGACAACTTCACTGAATCTGTGAGCTGATTGTCTAGAAAATTTTTGAGCCTCGACGTCTCACAGCTCCATAGGTCTCCAAGGCGTCTTCCTAGTGGTCTCTTTCCTTCTGGCTTCAACACCAGAACCCTACATGCTTTCCTCTTCTCGTAATGCATGCAACATGCCCTGCCCAACTCATCCTCCTTGTTCATCGTTCTCAAAATACTTGGCCAAGAGTACAAGTTATGAAGCTCCTCATTATGCAATTTCCTCCATTTCTCATTATTTCATCTCTGTTCAGTCCAAATATTCTCCTCAGCACCTGTCCGCAAATACCCCCGTCAATGTTCCTCCTTTAGTGTCAGAGACCAAGTTTCATGCCGGTAAAAAATATGGGAAATATTACAGATTCGTGTTTCTGGACAGCAGGGGAGAATATAAAAAGTTCTGAACTCTTTTGTAACTACCTGACCTGTATGAAACATCTAAATAATATAAAAACAAATAATATAAATTTACTTGTAATTAATGTGAGGCAGATGTCAGTAACTCAAACTTTTACATAGCGTCGAATGATTACATGACAGAAGATGAACAGCAAAGAAACCTCCTAGCAATACTGGCAGCCCTGTCTACCCTTTACAAATCAAGGATTTTCTCGTCATGTAACACAGTAATGTCTATCTATCTGCCTACCTATCTCCTGTTGCTCCCACTTGGAGCATTGGGCATCCGTGAAACGCTTCGTTTCACTTCAGTTCCTTAATCTTAGACAGTCGGTAGGACTCCTTTGACAAGAGATCTGGCAGTCGCAAGGTCGCTACCTACGTCGGACAAAACAAACTCACAATAGATGCAAGACCAACATTCATGTCTTGAGTGGGATTCGAATCAACGATCCCAAAATTCAAGCGGACAAAGATATTTTATGCCTTAGATCAGGGGTCTCCAAACTTTTCGAAACGCGGGCCACATTAAGTAATTCAGCACTTTCAACGGGCCGGATAAATTGATAAATTAATAACTCTAGATATATGAGTTTTATTTAAAGCACGGAATTTCATAAACGAAATACAAAGTACGTGAGAATAAATTATCGTATATTAATGACAACAGACAGTAGCAGCAAATGCTCATATTTTCATCACAAATTATAATAAAACAATTAATGTGAATGACTGAACTCTTTTTGCATTCTTAAAATCTGATTAAATTGAGGTTCAAATTTTGAAACGCTAATCACAAGTAGCGACTTTAAATGTTCATCGGATAAATTTGCCCTGTATTTCGACTGATGTACTTCAACTGGGAAAAAGTNTGACTAAATTTGCAAACGAGGAAGGAAATTCTGCTCGCGCTATCTACATTGCCACGAAGTGACACTGCCGATCGAGGCCGAACAAGTACGAAGAAATACCGCGCAGTATACGGTCCAGAATTAGTAAAATTGTGAATATTATTAATATTAACATAATATGGAATATCAATATACATGTATTTTAAAAACAATCTTAATTAATGAATTTGAAATCTGTGAACAAGTATATTTTTTAGCAGTACTCATTGGAAAATTAGTTCAATTGGCGCATTTCTGCACAATTCTTTCGCGGGCCAGATGTGGCCCGCGGGCCGTAGTTTGGAGACCCTTGCCTTAGATCATGCGGCCACTGTGATCAGCAATACAGTAATAAGTAAACAAAAATTCATCGCAGGTAAATATTTAAATGATGATATAAATACTACAGAATCTACCGTGTCCTGGATAGGCCTGCAGAGCCCCATTTATGTCTCTGCTAATTTATAAGCATACCCTAGGACCTAACAGATACTCACACATAGGAAACATAAATTGCCACCTCTCATAAATGCAGGGCCGTGCTTAAAGCGAAACACAAATGCACCCTCTGACATATAGCAGTCATGTACTGAATATAAATGCTTTCCCCACAAACACAAATTCTCTCTCTCCCCCTGCCTTGCTCTTTTCAAAGCGCACACAGGGCATCTGCTATTGAAACTTTTGTTTCGGGCCCTTTGGTTGGTAGTTGCAAGCTTTTGTATCCAGTAATTTACATGGACTGAAACAAAATAACAACCGTATTCTATGTACTTCCCCTATAGCACGGTCTGCTCATTCTGCCAGTACATTCCAGTTCTCACAATTACAGACCTGTTACTGCTGACATCTGGACGGATGGTCATTTCTTCTCGTTACGCTGGTTCCTTTTGGCTATTTTGAACCATGGCTGAATATAAAACTCGCTAATTTTTGTGAACGGAAATGTAATAAAAGGGACAGAAAATGAATAAGGCAGTTCATAATATATGAGGTATAAAGGCGCTTTTATGTTTATAAAAATGAATATATATATATATAAGCGCCAACGGGCCGGAGTGGAGTGATTTTCATTCGAAAGATCTCCGAAACGTAGCAGCGTACACTAGTCACAATTCTGGAACTGTTCTATGCACACGGAGCAATACATATGTGTGTACAAGGGGAGAAGAGAAGTTTTAACAATAATCAAATATTTCTCACATGTAATCTTATGACGTATTCATCAATATAAAAACCTTGCGCAACATAATAACTATTCTATTCAAATGACCGGAAATGCCTATTTCTTGGACTAGATTCTCTTAAGAGAAGAAAACAGTCGCTCACGCGAAGAAATTTTCCACCCGAAAATTCTTTGCAGGGTTCAAGAAAGCTCACAACTGAACTCCGAATTAATGCACTTGAATGTAATCCATACCGTCACATCCTATACATATTTATTTAAATATATTTTAACATTATCCTTTCACTTAGGTATATTTTTCCCAAACGGTAAATCCCATTCAGGTTTCCCAACCAAAATTTTGTATGCATTTTTCATCTACTTCTATGTTTTATACTCCCAGACCATCTCATTCCTCCTGGTTTGATCATCTTGCTAATTTCTTTAAATATATTTTAAACCTTTCGCCTATGCACAGGTTTCCGAAATGGTAATTTTCCTTTAGGTATTCCGATGAACATTTTGCATGCAATTTCTACCTCCCCATGTGAATCACATCCCCGGCCTACCTTATCCTTCCTAGCTTGATTTTCCTGATCATAATTTTAAATAAAATTTCAATATTTCACCTACACACAGATTTCTTTGTGGTACATTCCCTTCAGGCTTCCAGTCAAAATTTATGTGAATTTTTCATGCCCAGACCATCTCATCTTTTCGTATTTTACTATCCTAATAATATGTGCGGAAAAGCACGAATTGTGAAGGGCCACATCCTGTAATTTAATTCTATACTCCCCTACGTGCTCTCCCTTATGTCCAAACATACTCTGCAGCACCTACTTCTCAACCCCACAGATTCTTAGCTTGCCGCGAAGGGCCGTATGTCTGAGCAAGCATTCCAGGAATTTAATGTTTTCACTGTATCGGCAATGTAACTGTAATTTGAAATCATACTACTGTAACATAATAAACTTTTGGTATTCTTTACGGATTTCATTAAGGACTCATCTAGAAGCAATTCCACTTGTATTACGCATTCCGATTACAGTAGTTCTAAATTGTACATAATAATTACAGGTAAAATTTAAAGTTGCCCCTGGGTGTAATTAATTAAGCACCACTTCATAAATACTTTGGGGGAGAGGAAGTATAGCTCTACCATTCTTGACCTCGGCACTAGATGGAGGTGAGCGGTCAGTTTCACGGTCAGGAAGAGTGCCCCGTACCCATTGTATGGGAGGTTGGGTGGGCTCCGGAGGCGGTGTGGGTGTGTGGTATAGAGAAAAATGTTATCCTTGCCGGGAATTGAACTCCGGCTGCCCAGCGCGCAGTCCACAGCCATACTATGTGAGCTATCTCTGCTCGTACTAGACAAGGTCATTTAAAAAATAAGAAATCAGAAAAGGGAAGTGAAATCAATAATGCAGTAACTAATAAACTATAGAGAAAAGTGGAAATTACACATAGAAAGAAATGTCAGAAGAAAGATGACTGGAGAAATAATGAAATACCAGCCAAGGGATGAAGATTCACTGGCCGCTCAGCGAAAGTGTGGATGGAAATACTCGTATGAGGTGAGAATAGGCTTAGCCTAATCCGTGGAGGAAGACGAATAAGAAGAAGAAGAATACTGTCACGATTTAGAGGTGTCACTATAGACGGGTTATGGATTGGACGTTGAATTTAGTGACACAACTCGGAATTACAAGTAATTACAGCGGCATCGCTGATCTCCACACTTTACAAACCACTGCTTCAGACATTAAGCCTTCTTCAGTCTTCAGTGTTCTCAAGAGCCGTTTCCTTGTAACGGATGCTAACAGTGGACATTCTTCAGCTTTCCGCGCTCAGGTCCTCCCTGTGCGGCGAATATTCCGCAACTGAACTCTTTCAATTCCGCTCAGCTATTCTGGGGTCCCCGTCATATAGCCTCGGGTACGACACAGCAGAAAATATCGCTTTTAACAGTTTTTCTATTGTTATGGTCGGTTTCTTAACGATTGTAACGATTTTGTTGACATGTTTACAGGCCATTATCAAACAAAAACCGTTGTCCTGCTGTTTACTTCGTGGTCTCTGACCAGCAACGGATTTCTACGCCAAAATATGAAAGTCTAGACGGTATTTTCATTACATTAATAGCAAGTAAATTAATTATAGGATTCGTGTATAGCAAACGACGTTTGTCTATATCACAGACGAAAGTATGCCTAGAGAATAAGGAGAAACGGCTGAACCGTCTATATATTTCGGATTAGCAATATTCAATTGTGATGCAGTAATACGATTCTAAATGTGAATATCTCTAATTAATTTGCAGGATTATTAGCGACAAAGCCATGCATCAGTAGTTACGATACATTTTGAAGGATCGGGCATTTGATTTATATGTAATCAAGTCAACATGAATCAGTTCTATTCACCGCTCGAATGAAAACGGTAAATACAAACGTCACGTCTCGTACCTACGCCATATTGTGACACGTGACATAGTGCCCCAGGTTACATGGCAATGCGCAAATGTACAATATCTGTAATCGTTTTGTATTTTAATAGTTCCACTAGAAAAACAAATTTCAAAATATGCAAAGGATCTTTTAAATTTCTTTTTGATAATTCTGAGGATAGACAGCAGATATTGAAAGCACTTTATCGCCTAAATAATCTTACTTAAACATAGAGACAATTTTACCTTTACCCTAATCTAATATGAGTTCCCTTCTTGGCTTAACAGGTAAGGTAAAAATATATAGTTGTGCCTGCAACTGGCTGTGGAGACCTAGATGGTTGTGAGACGTCGAGGCTCCCATATTTTCTATACAATCGGCTCACAGATGGCGGTAATATCGTCAGCATTAAGAGCCGACCGCCCTTTACCCCCAGGAAGCTCCCTGGTACTCATTTCTGTTAGAGACTTAGTCGACTCAAGGGTCACTTTTTAGGCAGGAAGGATTAGATCAATTGAAGAATCCAGTAACATCAGTGGGAAACAAACCTACGACCTTCCGGGTTGTAGCACATTGCCTCAATCAACTACGCTACCGCTTGCTCCTTCTTGACGTACTAAGACAAAATAAAATTTAATTTACGTAAGAACGCATAATTTATCATAAAAAAATAACGCAACATTACACTGGAAAGAAATTAAAATACTGTAACATCGATCCCCATTGCTGGGGAACGGTTCGATAAACAAGTTCCCGCGAAGACAGATTCTTGATGAAAAGTCCGTCGCTAGGTTACGTGTGTGTGTGTGTGTGTGTAACAGCGAATTATAAAGCGTCGAAAGAGCGATAATGCTATATTTACGTGTAATTACTGGTGGTGTGTATAAGGAGTAAATAAACCCGTTCATTCAATCGAGATCCGGTGTTATTAGTCACTACAACACGTGAAAATATAATAATAAATCAAAACACAGAAACGAAAGAGATTTGTTTAGACATAATGATTTCAATTTATTTTCGGGAGATATTCAGTTCGAATATCGGCCAGGCCATTGGCTATTGTGAGGTTCTTATAATTTTCTTCATTTCCTCCAGGGAAATTCCGGGACAGTATACTTTTAGTCCAAGACCACTTTCTTCCAAATCATCCTACAATCCGGCGTTTCCTAGTTTCGATGCTAAAAAAGACAAACTCTGTGGTTTTAGTCCGCAAGTGAACTATCCCAACCGAGCGACCGCCGCTTGTCGGCGAAGTAAGTGCCAAATTTATCGGATAGAGGGTCTCGCGTTGTCAGTGTAACGAATCCCCATGGCCGTTAATCTCGGTTTTCTAGACTGAAAGTTTCGATGCTAAAGACGTCGTTAAATAGTCCATAAGACTGGAGAACACGGAAGCTTGCACATTTCAGACGTGACACTAATTATTACAGGTTTCGCCGTCTTATACCAATCAGACACAACGAAAGTTTGTTTTATGTCTTTAAGCAAGGCAGTGGCTTTCAGCAACCGAAAATTCTTATGAGATCTATCGCATCTACCTTATGTTAATGGTTCCAGTTCACAGGACCTTCGTGGCTTTCCCGTTTTGCCTCTGTTTTCAGCAGGATAAGTTTCTCTTTTGATATGAAACTCGATTTATTCGTATTTTCGAGCTCACACATGCACAGTCATATCCACAAATCACGTGTCAGTAAACGTCATGCTACAATATGCGTATTTCGTACTGCTGGTGACAAGTTGGATTTGTTACCGAAAAGTCTTTGAATCTCAATCTGGGCCCTTCTGCCACAGTATGGTTCCATATCTGTCACTTCTGAGTTCATTCTGCAATGTTACCAACAAATATATATACTCGTATATGTATAAAAGAAATGTTGCCACCATCTTTTGGTGGGCCGATATTACAAATCTCAGAGTTTGTTCTGCACATGCAATAATCATGTATGTAATTAGGGGCGAGAGTACATTTACTTAACAGCACGTTCACCAAATCAATTTACACAGAAGAGCCAATATGTGACTACTGCTAAATATTTAGGAATTAAGTCCCTTTGTTCTCAACAAGAAATGGGGAACGAAGCCGATCACAGTGCAAGTTCAGGCTGTGATAAGAAGTTTCTTGGCCAGCTCTTACACTGCGATCGTGGGTTCAAATCCCACTCGAAGCGGTAATTCATGCCTGCATTTTCCTGTGTTTGTGTTGTCCTGTGTAGGTGGAGGTCTTGTGACGGGCTGGTTCCGCTTAGAAGTTCTACGGACTGCCTATAAGGTCCATAGTTCCAGATTAATTCTAAATAGGAACTGGACAGAGAGCCTCATTTTCTAAAAAAAATGAGAAGGAACGGGGAGTCAACTGAATTCGGTGAATATTTACTAGAGTTACGTTAAAAATCTCTTATGTTTTTTTCATATGCTGCCTAATATCGTAAAGTTTTATAATTAACAACATAGTAAATTTATCTAATCTTTACATGGGAGTGACACTTGGTCTCTTACACTTAAAGAGATGAAGTTCTACAAAGATGGGATATAAGTGGAGGATGGGGAAAATTACATAACGAGGAGCTTCACAAATGCCATTATTCAAAGTAATATTAGGATGACCAAATTAAGAAATGGGTAGGATAAGTAGCAAGTATGAATGAAAAATTTCAGTCGAAAAATTTGAAAGGGGAGGGACCACTTTTGACACCTTGGTAAACATGGGAGTATAATATTAAAACTGATCTTAGGTAATGTGTTAAGATACGGAATTAATTCAACCAGCTCGAGGTACGAACCAGTGGAAGGCACTTATGAATACGGTAGAAATTCCATAAATTTATTTATTATTTATCATTCATTTATGGTTTAGCGTGCATAGAATATGTAGCAGCGAATGGTAGGATACTTGAATGAATGAATTGGAAAGCATTTGGAAGGAAATGATATTGGCTAATTTCAAGATACTACACAGGTATTCGTCTGAAGAGACTGAGGAAAATCACGAAACGCCTCAGGATAATTGGTGTTCGTCCGGAATTCTAACATATCGCCTCCAAAAAGCAAACACAAGTCAAAAGCGTTGGCACCTGAGCTAACCGTCTCGGCTTAACTCCATAACAGACGGAGAATGTACTCTTTACTGAGGCGACTGCGAAGTTCCCCGAAGTAAAGCTGTTCCCTGTAGTTTAGTTTGCTAGGACAGGGTGCTGAGGAAAATATTTGGACCGAAGAGAGATGAAGTGACAGGAGGTTGGAGAAAGCTGCATAATGAAGAGCTTCATAACTTGTACTCTTCTCCAAGTATAATTAGAATGGTCAAGTCAAGGAGGATGAGGTGGGCAGGGCATGTAGCACGAATGGGGGAGACGAGGAATGCGTATAGGATATTGGTGGGAAAGCCAGAAGGAAAGAGAACACAGGAAAGACCAAGGCGTAGATGGGTGGACAATATTAGAATGGATCTTAGAGAAATAGGATGGAATGGTATGGATTTGATAGATCTGGCTCAGGATAGGGACCAGTGGAGGGCTCTTGTGAACACGGTGATGAACCTTGGGTTCCATAAAATGCTGGGAAATTCTTGAGTAGCTGCATAATTGGCGGCTCTTCCAGAAGGGCTCAGCTCCATGGGTAAGTAAGTAAGTAAGTACGTAAGGAGAATGCCGCCACTGGACAAGCGTGGAATAATAGAAAGTTACGTTTCATGATATTTGTGTTCCCACTAATTGTAAGTACACAAAAATAGCTAATAGATCCTTATAAAATATGTACGAAGTTCAAATATTTGGAAACGATTGTGACAACCAAAAAACCTCATTCATGAAGAAATTCAAGATCAGATTAAATTAAAGTAATGACTGCAATCGATCAGTTCTTAATCTTTCATCCTCCTTTCTACTGTTAAATTTAAAATATACGGAATTACAATTTCACCTGGATTTTTTTTGGTCTTTGTCATTACGGAATGAACAAAGACTGAGGGTGCTTGGGAATAGGGTGCTGAGGAGAATATTTAGACCCAACAGGATGAAATGATAGGAGACTGGAGAAAAACTGCATAATCAGGAGCTTCGTAAATTTTACTTTCAACAAATACAATTAAAATGATCAAGTCACGGATAATGAGATATGCAGGGGATGTAGCACGTGTAGAGGATAAGAGGAATGGATAGAAGATTTTGGTGGGGAAGCCATAATGTAAGAGACGACTAGGAAGGCCTAGAGGCAGGTGGGGGGATAATATTGAAATGAATCTTACAGAAATATGATGAGGAGTATGGACTGAATTAATCTGGCATTGGATTGACACCAGTGGTGGGTTATTGTGAACACGGTAATAAACTTTCTGGTTCCATAAAATATTGTAAAATTCTTGGATAACTAAGTGAATGATGGCTCGATTCCATGGAATCAGCCTGTTTGTTAGTTGGTTAATAGCAAGCACTACTGAAACCTCGGATCAATATTTTAACACATATTTCCTACAAAGATACTACAACAGCGGCCTCCGTAGTCTAGAGGTAACGTTCCCACCTTATGACTCGTAGTACGCGGGTTCAAATACCCGGCGGAGGTCGTCGAATTTTTAAGGGCGGAAAAATTCAGGAAACAAGTCCTCCGGGAGGGACTTTAAGCCGTGGGTCCCGTGTCGTAGCTTTACGGCATGTAAAAGAACATCATATCTCCAAAGGAGGTCACTGAGCCAAAGTAACGGACGTTTCCCGCCCAACAGCAGTCTCTAATACTTCTGGTAGATGGGGGAAGCATTATAGATACCTCTCAGCTAGTAGAGCCGGTCTCGCTGGCTGGGCGGGACTGATGGTAAGCACCAGTACCGGTAGGATATAGAGACTGGTAGAATCATAGAGGGAAGCATAATGGACCAATACAGGTCTCAGTGCATGGGGAAACCCACCCTCTCCAATAACTAACTAACTAACTAAGATACTACAACTGAAGAAACTGTATTTACTATTGATTTGTTTGAGTTGCGGAGTAATGAATTTGAAATCTGTGTCATTAATTATTGAATTCGTTTAAAGAAGAATCATTCTACTGTGAAGTGCATTCGATAAGACAGAGTGCGTTCTGAATTATATATCAGCTCTGGGGCTGGAGGTTAACCGCGCTTCGTCACTGTGTCGCTCAGCGGTTAGTATGTCAAAGTTTCCACACGAATTACATTCATTATTAACTAGATTGCACACGCTGTGCGATTATGGGGGATAGTAGGGATCATTTTCCATAAAATTGGATTTGTTTCGTCTAACGACACCATTTAGTTTCAAGGCTATGGGTGTTCATGGTATACTACGAGTTCTTGGGGATTGCGAAATTTATTTTTATGGCTGTGTAGAACGGAGATAATGTACGCAAATCCCGACATCCCAAAGTAATTAGCTTCTTAGGTAGATTTAGTATACTTTAAGATTCTAATGGAAATTATAAGAACATATTAGAAAAGATAATATGTAATCCCTTAGGAATAGGGCATTAGTAACGAAAAGCTAGAACTGCAGGAGACAATTAGCTTAATTTCCAATTCACAGGGATGTAATATATATTTACTAAAGTTCTGCTTCTTCTGTGCATTAGGCTTTAACGCCCGTTGCAGGCACAGTCATAAAGATTAATTATTAGCATACGTATTAAATGAAATCGACCGCGTCTGTGGTCTAGCGGTCAGAGTTCCTGGCTACAGATCCAGAGGTGCCGGCTTCGATTCCCGGCGCTACCAGATTTTCTGAGAAGTTGTGTGTCTGGAACAGGATCCACTCAGCCTCGTGAGGATAAATGGGGAGCTATTTCAAGATAATATCAGCTCCGGTCTAGAAAACCGAATTTGATGGCCGGTTGGATCCGATTCGCTGACCACGTAACACCATCTATCCCCAAAAGTTGGCAGTAACTTCGCTGACAAGCGACGGTTGCTCGGTCGGTATAGTTTGTTTGCGGACTACAGGCCACGGAGTTGTATTAAAAGAAATCTCATGCATTTTAAGCACAACAATGAGGATTTCAGATCAATTTTTTCAGAGCTCATGCATGCATGCAAACGCACAAATGCATGGATATGAATATACGTGCCAAAGAAAAGAAAAATATATATATAGATGCATATTTAACGCAAGAAGTTGTGATGAATTATTCGGAGATCAGATCGTCTTCGTTACTTTGCGAAATGACATTGCGGACAATGGATTTGTTTCCGTCATTATCCGCGTCAGCGAATGGAGAAAGCAATAAGAGGAGCCAGTTTGACTTTTATGGAAATCAAAACAAAAACAAACACCGTGGCCTGTAGTCCGCAAGCGAACTATACCGACCGAGCGACCGCCGCTTGTCGGCGGAGTTAGTGCCAACTTTAGCGGATAGAGGGTGTCACGTGGTCAGCACAACGGATTCCCACGGCCGTTAATCTCGGTTTTCTAGACCGGCGCCGCTATTTCCCTGAAATAGCTCCTCAATTATCCTCACGAGGCTAAGTGGACCCCGTTCCAGACCCACTACTTCTCAGAAAATATGGTAGCGCCGTCAATTAAACCCGGGACCTCTGGTACTCTAGGCGGAAACTCTGACGACTAGACTAGAGAGGCGGTCCTTTTATGGAAATTAGAATGACTTAATCAGAAATATTCAGAAAAATCTCATGTACATGGAATGCTCGTATAAGCTCTTATTCTTACTTGTAATTTTTATCCTACTCGTCTTCGTTAGAAGAAACATAATCTTATGAGATCACCATGCTCTGTATGTGTCTCCCTGTCCCTTTAAAATCTAAATGAAGTTAACAGTTTTCACTACGATTCGACTTTAAGCCACTGGAGAAAGTACCTAAATTGGTAATAATATTATGGTTCGAGCACGAATTTGTGAAATTTGGGGGACACTAGCGCCCCTAAATCTTCGGCCCTAAAGTTGTGTGCCAGAATAGATTTTCGAAGAGTACGCAATTTTCATTAGGATACATGGCAACTGCATTAGTGATCTTCTTAGCTTTCGGGTTGATGGAGATATGTAATTTTAAAGCACAAATCTCCAAAATAAAAAAAAATAAAAAATGTTAGTGCTGCCACATTAGTATTATTACTGCTGTTAATGTTATTATTTTTTTTTTAATTCGCTTAGTGGGGGTTGGAGTCCAACTGGGTCCACTGGGCACGGCGGCCACTGATTGGCCTATTGTAGCCTGCCCTGGTTGATTATGATGATGGAGAATTTGGTGTAATGAAGATTGGCAGGGGAAACTGAAATACTCGGAGGAAACCTGCCCCAGCGCCACTTTATCCACCACAAATCCAACTTGACCAGACCCGGGATCGAACCAGGGCCGCCGTAATGGGAAGCCAGCGATTAACCGCTTGAACTATGGCGCGGCTTAATGTTATTATTGCTACTACTAATATAAGTTTTAATATAATAGTTGAAAGCAACATGAAAATACTGAATAAACTGCAATTCAAGGTTTAGGCCATCTGAGCACAAGTCCTGCATGCTCACCCGTCAGCTACTGATTTTCACTCTTTAATTACAAATTTACATTCTTCTTTGTCTCTTTCTGTTGCTTCCGCTTGGAGGATACAGAATCCGTGAAACGCTTCGTTACACTTCAGTTTCTCAATCTTAGACATTCGGTAGGACTCCTTGGACGGGGTATCAGCAAGGTCTCTACCTAACACAAGCACATAATAAATAAACAATAAATTGGCTTCGTAAATGAAAACAAGTTGCGCTCCCACACCATCGTCTTCAAGCTTTATTTATAGGTCATAAAGAAATCATCACCTGTGTCTATCGTTTCAGCTGCAGCTTGTAATCTTTCATAAGTACAGGTTTCCGCAGAATGCGTCCTACTGCGAGTTGAGGCAGAGCCTTCTCACGGCTCGATCTGTAAGTGCATTACCGCGCGGTGTGCTGGAAAGCCTCCGACACACACTGCACGGTTTCCTCACTGACGCGGAGAAGACATGAACTCTATTCCTTGTGTGCGCAACCTTTGGTTTTAAACTGCTTACACCTCACGTAAATCAGCTTCGCTGTGGAGCTCTCTTCTGGTAACGTTATCGAAACTACCCCTGAATAATAGTAACAGAATTCGTTTCGCATATTAAATGATATTGAATGCTTTCTCCTATGAAGACGCCATGTTCATAACATGTTCGATTCTAGAGGACATGAGGAGAATTACGTTTCCGGTGGATGTTAGAAGAAGGATTGGTTAGTAGGATTTGAGGTTCTAACAACGGTGGTTATGATGAGTACAATCTTCTGGGATCCAATTCCGTGTAGACTGTTTAAAGTCAACAGATGTTTCGGAGGAATATTTCGCCTCCATTTTTAGGGCCTAAGAATAAGACGAGCAAGAAACAAGGGTGAAAGTAGGTGACAAGCAGGCTTTCAACGGACTACACGGCGCTATATTCCAGAATAAGGAATAGTTAGATTAACTACCAAGCGGTGGTGGAACAAGTGAGTATAATATTGTATTAGTATTAGGCTCTATATAAAGAGTTACACAATTCTGCATTATTTTGTATATGATAACGAAATAAATAAATAAATTGGAAGGAACAGTTTTCAGTGAGAAATACCTGTGTTATGTGATGTCTACATTTTATTGAATGTGATATGATACTGCGACATGTAGATCCTTTGGTATGCATCGCCAGCAACTGACACGCGGCCAACAATACAGAACCAATGTTTTCTGTGGTCCGGCGACGGACAGTTAGTACTTGTACGTGGTCAGTAAATCCAATTACTAATTAGAACCCCTTCTATAGTCACTAATACACGTGACAGTATAAATATCTTTGGAATTTACAACGTAGAAACAATACATTCGTTCGAAAATTTTAGTGAGACTTCTTTTTCTTTTCAGATTTAACCATTATCCATTCAGTGGTTAAGGAGAGCAAAGGAGGGACGAGTCAAGACCGGGTATCCCAGTGTTACAACTTGTGTGTTCTATTTGTTCCACACATTAAACAATGTACAAAACTTCGTGGCCAGAACACTATTCTGCAACGAGAAGAGACTGGAAGATATTGTGACTCCCATTTTCTGTTACATGTTTCAATCCGATTTATTATATTACTAAGAACAATAAACTAACATAGACTGCCAAACGAAGCGTTTTAAGTTCTTGTAAAAAAACAACAAATCTGTTGCTACTCCCGTATATGGGAATCTAGATCAAAGTGCTTCCCATAGAAATATCTTTCAGTGTCTAAACGGTTCCTTATTTTCATTGGATGTATGTTTACTGAAGAGCAAGCCATTCAACCGGCGCCGCACTCCTTTAAATCCCGTACGAGGCAAGTAGCTATTGAAGAAGCAAGCGGGCTTAGCGAACCGAACACACTGGATGAACTTTCCCGGAACAAGTCGATTTATGACAGGTTTAAGCCATTCAACTCCTTCTTTCGGTTAAGTTAAAAGCGTTCTATGTCAGCAGCATATATTATGAAGAAGTACTTTTGGATTCTAAGAACACTAAAAAAAATCCATAAACCAGTATTGATATTTGAAATAAAAATACTTAGCCAGTGAATAAGACATAAAAGAACACAACATACATAAAAATGTAAAGTTCTCCTTGTGTTTAAACTACACCAAGAAGGCGTATGGGGGAGTGGATGTATAGATCCACATTTCCTTAAGCTCGGCATTGGCTGGAGGTGAGTGGTCAGCTTCATGATCCTACCTCTTTAACCCTAGGGAAATAACCTTCTACACCCATTAGATAGGAGGCTGGGTGGGCCCCAGAGGCGGTCTCCAGGACGTGGAGAAGAGAGCATACTTGACGCTACCGGGACTCGAACTCTGACCCTTCTGTCGTCTAGCCGGTAGCCTGTCAATATACCGACTACACTATCTCGGCTCCTTACAGAACAAACACACATAGCACTTTTAATTGTATTTTGCTTTTTATTTTGACATAAGCTCTGTTTTTTTTTGGGGGGGGGCTCGGCATAGAGCAAGTTACCTGAAGCATCTGTAACCTGTCACCTAATGGTTCCTGAAACTGAATCATGATGGCGATGTCCCTGGTCAAACAATGGCTGTTGACAGCAGAAAGCAATCCTCCCACAAGTTTTGTTCAAGTTTCCTGTACATTAGTGTCAAGACGACACAATCTATCTATGGGACAAACGGAACATCTTCTGTATGTCCGATAACAAACGACCCGTGGAGGTAGAACGTTCTGGGTGATGGGTATGTTGGAAGGGACTCAAGTGAAATGTTTTTTCGACAAAAACTCTGGCTTAAGCTCCCAGAGAAGTGGCCTCAATTTGAGGTTAGCATTCATACTCTAGCAACAGATGCAATAATTAGACAAATGTGGTCTAATATTTTACGTTGGACAATGTGTAATTGTCCAGTATGTCAGTCTTCTGACTTGTTGCATTAAGTATAAAAGAACATAAAATATTGTTCCTGAAAATACAACTCATGTTGCGACAGGCAGATTGGCGGCAGTGTTTACACTCTTCAGCAATGTACTGAACAAAGTCACAAATTGGAGCATGTGAAATCAAACTAACAGTAAGCGGTTATTTCAGTGTGTTTGTGAAAACTTAAGTTGTATGTGCTAGCATGGTCTTCATTTATTAAAATCATTTTGTACAGCATAAAACATAGAGCTTCAAATTTTCTTATATCTTGCACATACATATATACTAGAGTTATACGTAAAAGTATAAATTGTAAGTGTCCACAAAGAACCGGAAATTTGACAACTATGTAGAATGCCGAAATGGAAAATTGTAAATATAGATGGCATGTTCTAATAATTTCGACAGCGGTTGATATGACTGTGCTGGCGAGGACTAGAAGCAATTCTAACCGACAGACCCGTCTTCTCGTTTGAGAGGGCGCCCCACATGAACAAACCCACAACTGTCTTACAGTAATAAAATTCTGATCTTTGGCCCCAGATGCTGCTTGAGACCCAAACTGACTGGCCCACTGACCGTTGGTCGTGACGTAACTTTGATTTTGACTTGGAACAGGTTAAGCGGTCACACTTAGGACTTTTCGAATAACTAAGCTGCCGTAGTAGTGTAAGATAAGTAAGACAGACATAATCTGCTTTGCAAAGACTGAACTCACAGAGGACAAAAGGAAGAATTTTCAATGGCAAGCTATATGTGGGATACGTACACCTGACAAATTCTTCCTCTCATTAGAGCGGATGTTGCATAAGGACTATGATCGCGAGGGTTCAGGTGCAAGAGAAAAATCTTTTGTCGTGGACCTCAAGGGACTTGGCGGCAGACGAATTTTTTGGCGGTAAACCGTCAGTGGTAAAGTAATTCTGACTATGACTCTGAATGGACTAGATGCGAGACAGTCGCCAACCGGTAACGGAACAGAAGAGGACATTGGTTCGATCCTTTATCAGGCAACGACTAGCGAAGACTAACTGCGTGCTATAGTGAATTTGAAAGTGTGTTGATTAGCGACAGCGTTATAATTACTTGTAGTTACGGGTTATAAATGTTCAATAAATTCAATTACCAATCCAAATATCGTGTCTAATCACTAACACGTTACAATATTTTGTAATTTCAAATTTAAGTAGAAAAAATGTTAAATAAATAGCTCTATAGCATGTTTGACGAGGTTCACAAGAAATATAACTCGAAGTAACATCACAAACTGGGAGCCGGGATAGCTCAGTCGGTATAGCGACTAGCTACGGACTGGACGACCGAGGGTTCGGAGTTCGAGTCCAGGTTGGGGCAAGAATTTTCTCTTCTCTAAATCGTCCAGACTTGCTTTGGGGCCCACCCAAACTCCTATCCAATAGGTACCGGGACCCTTTCCCCGGGGGTAAAACGGCAAGGGCGTGAAACTGACCACTCACCTCCAATTAGTGCAGAGGTCAAGAAAATGTGGATCGTTACTTCCACTCCCGCATACGCCTTAATATCGTAGTGCTTAAGCACAGGGACAACTTTACCTTTTTTACCATCACAAACTTGTGATTTTATATAGCATTATTTATGACATTAATATAAAATGTTGTTGACGTGCTGAACAAGGTGTCCGAGGGATTCATGAATTGTGTTAATCCTGTTGTGAAACACTACACACCACATTGCAATCTCCAAAGCCTGAAAAAATGTTATCAGTGGTTGCACGGGGATTTTCCGTCGACCATATGTGAGTATTCTGAGAGTTCACATAACCTACAAGACGGAACCACATGTCATCTGAGAACGTAGTGACGTCTAACATGTGAGGGTCTTCCTCCAGCTTTTCAACAATCACTCGCTGTAATGATGTCCTTATTCACAGTCCGGCGGTAACAACTACTGAAAATTATTCACTCTGTACGGAAACAACTGCAATGTCTTCGCTACTCTGCAACAAATGCTGTGCGATATTTCAGCGTGTTGTGCACGTTTCTGTAGTGACTTGTGCGGACTTGCATTCAGTCTGTAACCTCTAATACACGGGTCTTTGTAACAAGAGTTGACCAGTGAAGAAGTCTCGGTATGTTCACATTTCATGTCCGCCGTAACTGTTTCACAGACTTCCATATCACGGATTTTGCTGGTGCTGGACATCCATACCAGTGGCTGTAATCATTGTGAGTTGTTTTCAAGAATTCGGTGTTGATGTAACGGTCACCAAAATACATTTTTATATTTAACGCCATGTTGTTTACTCCTTGCACTTCGCACTGCGTACTGCGCATAATAGAGTCACCAAAATGGCTCCAACTCTCTAACACGTGATGTTATTATTGTTCCTAACGCTGGATTTTCGTTTAAGAAATAACTTCATAATTCTTATTTTTTTCTACCATCAATAATGCCAGCAGAGTATGCGCGGCAGTGACACTTTTAGACAACACTACTCATTTCGTAATGAAAAATAGATGTACGATATCATCATGACTGTGTGTCTGTGTGTGTTGAATCTAAGAGTAAAATTATAAAACCAAGTGACTGGATTTTACGAAAGGCGGCATGAACATTATGCCACATAAAAACCACGAAATATAAGGTGCAAATAATACAAACGTCTCAATTACATGCTTAATTAACCAATCCACTGGAGCAAATCTCTTATTGAGACTTTTAGATCTTATCTTATCGAGAAGTTGCTAGTGGCTAATCTGCTCAAGATATTTCCTGCCACTTATGGAACCGTGAGGTTCAGTAGTGTTCACAATATCCCGCAACTGGAACATGTCCAAGGCCAGTTCAATCTAGTCCACACCCTCATATCCTGTTTTTAGGACACATTTTAATATTATTCTTTCATCTACACATTTGTCTCTCAGGTGGTCTATTTATCTTAGGTTTCAGATCAACATTTTTATAGTCTGCCTTTTTCATATACCTTTAAATTTATATGAACAACTACCACGTTTTCATTTCACGTTATCAATCTAATAATTCTCCGTACAGGATTGAGGGTTGTGGAACTCCTCATTATGCAATTTCTCAAATTCTCCTGCGGTTTCCTCTCTTAAATTTTTTGCACCTCCAGCAAAATCATCTTCAGACAGCATCAAATGAGGTTCTCTTCATGCAGACAGTTCTTCCATTTCTGTTAATGAGAAATCAGCTTAGACCTTTAAACTTTCAAATACGTGGCCAGTTTTATAAACCTATTAGGTTGTTATAAGCAGAATAAATATCAGATGCAATGTTGTACTTATTGTTGCGGGGTGGTTTCCGCAGGAACTGAATTAATATATGGAAGTAAGAACATTTTAATTCGCCAAGAGTAAATTGAACTTAATTTAAATGACATTAGAAGACTAATGATAAAGTCGCGTGCGTATCAGTTCACTTCTATTCATCAACGTCATGCAAATCTGTATATACGATACTAAAAATTTTGCATTTACCAAGAATATTAAGTCAAATAAATTTAGAAAATAGCTGATGCTTCGACAAGCTCATACCACAATGTAATTTCATCATAAATTTATAAATTAATCAAAATAAAAATTATTTTGTAATGAGTCATGATGGATGACTCGATAAAGTGACGATCTAGGTATAAGCTGAAAGTGCGTGAGTCGATTAGCATCAAGGACAGGGATTTATCTCTTTGCCAGTAATTCCATCATCCTATCAAACAAGCACCGCGGCTAGGACGACTGGAACGTAAAGGTCACCATTCATTTTCATCAAGGTTGGGAAGGTTAACATTTAACTTATACTCTCAGCTGTCTCTTCGCGGTGTAGTGACCAAGCACCAGGGCAATTTCAGCTTTCACCTTTACGGCTTTTTCAAACAATTAGTTCGGTCATCTTTGTTTTCTTTCATTCTAGCACTTCCTTTAATTCCGGGCCATATTTTTTATTTACTACTAACGTTTACATTCGCGTGGTACAAAATATTATTATGCATTTAATACATAAACTCCACAACACAATGATCTAAGAAATTGGATTATAATTCAGTTCGAAAAAATAAATAAATTGTGATGTCACCTGTGACCCTGAGTGAGTATGAAATTTTGTTTTTTTGTCCTAAAGAAAGAACTTAAATTGAGAGTGTTCGATGAAGACGAGGAGATGGAAATATTCGAACCTAAGAAAGAGGAAGTAATGTGAAGTAAACTGTGAAAAAGTTTCATAATATTGGTTCTTCACAAATTATTATGAAGATCACGAAAATTCGGGAAACATAGAACATATCGATTGATAAGAAATGCATATAAATTTCTAAACGAGAAACCTAAAACAAGAGTGTCATTTGGAAGGATAAAGCGTAGCTAGGAAGGAAATATTATAACTGACATTGTGATATGACGCCTGAAAGGCGGAATAGTTTATTGTTAGGCAACGGCTCGGTAGACACATTCCCGCGGAACCGAAGGAGCGCAACAATAGAAGAATGGTGTTTTCTGAGGTTCGCGCGTCGCTCGCGTTGCTATTCGGCGGTGCGGTAAACACGTCTCTGCAGCAGTGAATCAACATGCAACAATAGAGGAAGCTGTGTTCTCTGTGGAACAGCCCCGAGGCAACATAAAGAGGATTTCAGGCAACTAGAAATTGAATTCAGAAAGACTCCGAAGTTAGCAGTTGGCAGAATAATTGAGAAGAAATGGCAAGAAAGGAACTAGGCCATGCAAAGAAGACTCCACAGTATGCTGCAGTCAAAGTGATACTGCTATGAATCCGTTGCCAGGATACGATTAATGAAGACTGGGGAAGCTAGTGTATGTAACAGTGAAATGTAAAATGTGGAAATAGCGATACCGCAACAATTAATTGTAGTTACGTGTTGAGTGTAAAACGTGTCAATAAACCCAATCATCCTACCCAAAACCCGTTTATTAGTCAAGCATACGCCCCTTACACGTGACAATATTAAGGAAACAGGATATGCGGTTTGGACTGGATTAATCTGGCTCAGGACAAAGATCAGTGACGGGCTCTACTTAGCATCTAAGGCTCTAAGAGCCTCCGGATCCCTCCAAAGCAAGGATTTTTTTCACTAGATGCATCTGACAACGGATCCAGCACCATGGACTGTAGGCCGCCTCGCTAACCCGGCTGTACGGCACAACACGATACACTCTCACATGCTCTCTGTCTGGGCCTGCTGATGTCTATTCAGTTATGCTGTAAGAGATATGATAATGAAATTAACTGCAGACAGGAGTCACACGCCCAGGTTAGGGTTCCTGTTGTAGTCATTTCGACCGTACACTGTCCTGTCTGTCATTATGATATTCTACTTAGCTTTCAATCCCGGGACAGTGGCTTGTAATATAGAGCAGTGTACAGCTTTAGCTCACCTTAATCTCTTTTTATGAAGATTTGTGACGGAAGCTGCTCGCAAAATGTATGAAGCACTTCGTTGCTCATAATCATCGTGGGTTTCATGGAGTACGAAAACTCCCTCCCAGCCTTTACACACAAATACGAGTACAGCGTGCATTACTTATGACCACGACTGTGAGTTAATCACCACTGAAACCCACATACAGTGGAGTGCCTACACGAATGGTTCCCTCCGTGGAATGGAACATTCCAGTGCATAGCGTGCACATCGTCATTATGGTGGCACTAATAACATATTTTAACCTTTTAAATTATTGTGATTACTATACATACCACCTGCTTTACCATATAAATACTCTACATTCTATTTTGACCCTACAATATAGTCATGTATCTCGTGTGACTAATAGAAGTTCTCTAGGCAGTGCCATAGCTCAGTCGCTGGCTTCCCACTGCGGCGGCCCTGGATCGAGCCCGGGTCAGGTCATGTGGGATTTATTGTGGAAACAGCGGAACTGGGGCAGGTTTTCTCCGAGTACTTCGGTTTCCCTTGGCAATCTTCATTCCGCCAATTGCTCTACAATCACCATCAACTATCGTCTGGGGCTCGTATAATACGTCAATAAGTGGCCGCAGTAACAAGTGAACTCAGTCTCACCCCACTAATAATAATAATAATAATAATAATAATACTTTCCCTAAACGGCATTAACCTGTCTGTTTTTGCAATGCAGACGAAAAATTATTTCTGTGAGGTAGGATTTTTGAGTATGAATTTTATTAAAGTTTCAGTTGGAAAGATTAATTAATCTCGTAAGAAGGAGAAGCTATACAGAAAGAGATAGGGAATGGAAGGAAAGAAAAAAGGAAGGCAGAAGTGACGATGAAACGAAGAAGATGATAAAGATTAGAAGAAAGCGGAAAGTATGTTTCTTTCGAAACACATAACTTCTATATCCTTTAGTCAAATATCAGTTAAAAAAGCATCATGACTTAGAATGCCTCATTTTCTCAAAAAGGCAACTGCAATAATCCCTGCAATTCAAGTTTATTTTACAAAGAATAATATATTCCCATTTCAGAAAATATTCTTACATTAAAATAATGTCTTGCATTCACCACCCATACAAATTTCACAAGCAAGTAACGGTCTAAAACGTAGCCACGGTTTGCAACAATGAAAACGAACTGCATAATAAAGTAGACTCTCAGTAAATATCCTAAAATATTTTGTGGTTGGAATTGTATATTCAAAGAAACCACGGACGCTTCCTTCACAATTCCTGCCGGTTCATCATTTGCAAGCATAGATTCATTCGACGCTGTTCACTAACCCAAGGAGTAGGTCAGGGCGTCATATCCGCTGGCTTAATTTTCTCCTGCCCGCCGGACTGTCTCAGTCGTAGCGTCAAAATTAATAAAGGCGGAGATATCTGATACTGGGGGGGGCAACGATACAATCACGGAGAGTGGCACTTCAAAAGCAAATCAATGCAGTAAATACTTCATGTCGCCACCTTGTGCAAACACAAATGAGAAGGATGAAATACGCAAAAGTAAGCATGACAGTGCTTTTTATTTATTTTAACTGTTTTTTTTTATTCAGTGTTCGAGAAGGGTACGGAGCAGTAACGGAAACAATGTAAAGGGATGTGAGGGGTAGGAAAGGCAGGGGAACGGAGTTGGTCGCAAAATTAACTCGCAATGATGCGTTTAACCTTAGGGTTCTGATACTATTCAAGAGAAATGAATGTGCGAGGGAGAGAACGGGGGGGGGGACGAAAAAAGAGAGGATTCGAAACAAAAGAACATCAGTTCGTATACAGTGATGACGACATTACAAGACTATGAGTAACCCCCACCCCCAGATGTAGAAGTCAAAATGCAGAATTTGTGTTTAGTTAGAGAAATAAAAATAAGCTCTAAAATTTTGTGACGATGGTACATTCACTCACGGGGCTGAGCCTTTCTTGAGAAGCGGAAAATTGTTCAGCTACTGAATAACTTCCCAGAATTATATGGAACCTGAAAGTTCATTGCGGTGATCACAAGAGCCCTACACTGGTCCCTCTCCTGAGCTAGGTTAATCCAATCCATACCATCTCCTCCTACCTCTCTAAGATCCATTTTAATATTGTTCAAAAACCAACGCCTTGATGTTACCAGAGGTCTCTTTCCTTCTGGTTTTCCCTATCCCATATGGATTCATCTTCTCCCCATTACGATGGTACATTAGAATAAATGTTATGTTTCTGGAAATTATTCATCGTCCTGTTTTTATCTAAACACCGTCCTGTTCGTATTTCAAAACACAACATTTCAGAGGCAGAATCCAGTCTCTGAAATTCTGTGTTTTGAAATATGAACAGGACTGTGTTTTAGATAAAAACAATACGAAGGATAATGTCCAGAAACATAACATTTATATAAAAATATAATAGGATTCAGAACGCAAAACAATGGCACGCACTTTGAATGAGTAATTCATATTTAATTGGAGGTCGGATGGGTGTATTTCAAAATGACCGCAGATCGAAGATTCTCGAGAGAAGAATTCCGTTGTTCAGAAATTGCTCAAAACCTGTCCATAATTAGCGATGAAGAAAGATACTTTGCAGTGATATAAAGATACAAACATTTCCTCATAAAACATTAACATTTCAAAGACCGAATTTCTTCCGCTTACTGTATAAAGTAAAATTCGTACCTCACAGAAAATACATTACGTTTCCGCCACAAATATCTGCCAGTTAATGTTGTTTATGGAATAAAAACTGTTTGTTATGAGAACCATAAGGAACACACAAATTCACTCTGTGGGCAGAATGCAGGGCTTCAGTATGTTGAAGCTGGAGTACGTATAGGGTTAACTCAGACAGGATAACCTGAATATGAGCTAGTTTCACCTGCAGTGTCCATAGCTTTGCTTAATCTATCACCATGGAGGAAGAACACGGATTGAGGTGCACAACAGTGTACCTCGGAGAATGTTTCAAACTAAGAGAAACTAAGAAAAGACGGGGTAAATTACATATTGAGTTTCAGGGCTTCCAATCTCCATTATAATTAGGGTGATGAAATCGAGGTGAATGTGACGGACTCGGCACGTAACACGAATGGTGGGACTGAGGAATACACAAAAAATTTTGGTCGGAAAACCTGAAGGGAAGAAATAACTTGGAAGGCTTATGCTTTAGAGAAAGAGGGTTGTATTCAAATTCCGTGACTTCAGTCCACAAGCGAACTATACCGACTGAGCGACCGCCGTTTGTCGACGAAGTCAGTGCCAACTTAGCAGATAGAAAGTGTCACGTGGTCAGCGCAACGGTTCCCCATGGCCGTGAATCTCGGTTTTCTAGACCGGAGCCGCTATGCCCTTGAAACAACTCCTCAGTTATACTCATGAGGCTGAGTGGATCCCGTTGCAGATCCACTACTTCTCAGAATATCTGGTAGCGTCGGGAATCGAATCCGGGACCTCTGAATCTGTAACCAGGAACTCCGACCACTAGACCACAGAGGCTGTCCAAGAGGGTTATATTAGAAATAAAAAAAACATGTGTGAACTGGATTCATATGACTCAGGATGAGGTCATATGACAAGTTATTGTCAGTACAAAGATTTTTCTGGTTCCAATGAATGCAGTAAATTTCTTGACCAGCAGACCGATTTATGGTTCTCAGAAAAGAGTCTGCTTCACGGAGCTAATTGGAACGGACCACCTTCCATACGCGAAGATGATTATGGACATCAGGAAGGAAGCGACTGGGAAAGAAATGGCATATATTTAAAAATTATCCTTAGAAATTGGGGGAGAATTTCGGAAGGCTTTTACAAGTTGGTAGCAAGAGTAAGCGGTTGGTTATATCTCTTCCAAACATAAGCATCCAGAATCATAAACATATAAGAGAGGAGCTACAAAAATGGCGAATTACATTTCGCTATATTGGAGGAACGTAAAGCTAGGCGAATCACAGTATCTGAACATTCTGTCTCGCATATCGCATCCGCCTGGCGCTCGAAGGGACAGAGCTACTGTAGCCTTTCCAATATTCGCCCTCCTGTTCAACACTGCCTGCAGCTTGTTTTTATTAAGACAATGTTTACCTTACTGTTTTCCAACCAGCAGGTCCGCTAGGCATACGTAATGCAAGAATGTATTTTCATGTTGAACAGGGTTGACCATACTGCAAAACGTAGGCTTACAGTGAGGGCCTTTTGCAGCCGTCGTTATCCTCTTCTGAAATTAAATGTACTTTGAAACCTGTATACTATTTTGTACTCTGTTATTTTCTTACAACTAAGATGTGTCGCTTATATGTTTGTATGGGTGTGAAGCTTGGTCTCTGACATTAAGGGAAAACCTTGAATTGAGAAAGTTTGAGAAGAACATTTGTGCCCAAGAGGAATGAAAAAATAGGAGGCTAGAGAAAACTGTAATCTTGTCAATTGTACATCAACACAATTGCCCAGAAAATATCTGAGATATGAACAACTCTACGTCAGAGTTAACTCATGATGTAGGACCATGAAATTTATAATGCCACATGATTTTCTGACAATATTGTCATATTATCATTTGGGAAAAGCGAAATAACACATAAAGGTGGCGCAGAATACGAATTTATTTAAAAGCTTTACGTTTTATTGTCATATCTCACGAATCATTGGAGTGAGGCATATTAGATGCTGTCAGGGCAAAATCATGGCATAAAGATAGCTAACAGATATTTTGAAAATGTGGCACCGTTCATATATTTAGAAACGACGGTAACAAATCAAAATTTGATTCAGGAGGAAATTAAGAGACTGAATTTGGGTAATGCTTGCTACCATTCAGTCCAGAACCTTTTGTATTTTGTATATTGTCTATGAACGTAAAAATCCGAATATAGAGAGTTGTGATTTTGCCTGTGGTTCTGTATTGGTGTGAAACTTTACCTCTGACATTAAGGGATGAACATAGACTTAGGGTGTTTGAGAAGAGGGTGCTGAGGAGAATATTTGGATCGAAGGTAGTCGAAGTGAAGGAAGGTTGAACAAAAATAAGGAACGAAAAGGAATATATGTAGGATAAGCGTAGGAAAGACAGAAGAAAGATACACTACAAAGACCAAGACTTATATGGATGGATAATATTAAAAGTGATTTTTGAGAGGTAGGATGGGTTGTTATGAACTGGATTTATTTGGCTCAGGATAGAGACCAATTTAGGATTCTTGTGAACATGACAACACACTTAGGACTGCATAAGATTCAGGGAATTTCTTCATTAATTGACTACTGGCTTCTCAAGAACGACTCTTCTTTGTCGCATTAGTTACACAATTAATTAATTAGGTGATTTATTAGATAGTGGTTCTTAAGAAAATATAAACTCAACTACAAATAACGGTAAAATAAAGTCACTAATGGTTCATGGAGGTAGGCCTAGGCCCACTGGGGCTGTAGTGCCAAGAAAAAAAGGTCAATAATGAAGTTATTACCTTCCAATGTCCTCTGAATTGTCAAGCAATGTTTCCTTAATACTTACTTTAATACATTTAATTCACGTCTTTTATTGGCACGCTTGTCTAACTGGAAAAGTGAAAAAAGTGAACAGCAGAAATTACTATCCTTGCACCTCATTTTTCAAGAGTCGTATAGCTACATCATGTTATGCCTTTTATTTTAATTAAGGGTACCCCATAAAGCATACATACACAAGATAATAATTCTGCAATACAATCCTGGCATGTACCATCTAATAACATTTGAACTAATGGATTGAAATAGTTCAGACTTATCGTTGATCTGCTGGTAAAAAGTTCATATGGGCAGATTATCGCCAGCAACCTGGGAAATTTGGTTACAAATAATTGATCTCAGCGCTGGTATACTGGATTATTGCAGAATCACTAAAGTGGTCGATGTTTGAGAACGAGGTTATATCAGTCTCATGATAGACATATATATTGTAACGTATCTACCCACTGCTAGGCAACGACTCCGTATATATATTCCAGCGAATATTCAACAATAGGACCTGTGTTGTATGTGGACAACGTTACAGCTCGGTGCTAAGTAATACAATACTAGACAAGAGGAGACGTTGTTTTCTATGGGGTCCGACCCGAGGATATATAAAGAAAATGTGTTTGAAGTTAAGGAGGTTAGAGATTTGGAATTGGGAGTTCAGAAGTTGTAGGAGTAGAAAACAGTAGTCGGAAGTGAACTGGGTCGAGTCTTCGGAATTTTCAGCTGCAGAAAATGGCAATTAGGCTGTGCCAAGAAAATGTTAAGTGTGAGTTGAAGTGAGAGTGAGACTGTGATAAATTCGTTGCCAGGATACGACTAGTGAAGACTGAGAATCCTAATGCGTCAGCAACGGTGAACTGAAAATGTGCAGAATAGCGATAGCGCTAAAAGTTGCCTGCAATCTGCAGCTACAGCTCTCTGTATTCGCACGTAACTCAACTACCCTGAAGATGGAGGCGATATGTTCCTCCGAAACGTCGGTTAAAACCAAGAATACGCGGCACCAGATCCCAGAAGACGACTTGCTTCATAGTCATCGCTATGAAAACCTCAACACTTTCAATAAATTCCATCGTCCAATCCAGAGCCCAATATTATTAGTCACGGAACCCCTGACACGTGACAATATATCATATATGCGAAGTTTTAAATATATATTTTGTAGCATATTTATGCTATCAATGACTCAGACTGTATACCGCGGAGTTTTTGGACGGTGAACAATGAACTGAACAGAATATGCGAGGAAGCAGTCATGGTTTAAATGCAGTAGTACTGCAGTTTCTTGAACGGAGTTAGAAAAACCAGAGGGAGCTCAGTCAGCTTGGCCAGTGTCCCTGCTGATATTCGAACCGGGGTCTTCCTTCATAAAAGTCACAAACTTAAGTGCCTGAGTTATCATATAGTGGCTATATCCTCGTCCTCAGGTGATTGGTTGTCATTATTCATGTATTTAATATTAACACTCACACCTCCAATTGAATCCAGGACCTACTGACTATGAGGCTATTAAGGTGACCACTGGTGAATTTGAGATATGCATCTGAACTTTGCTTTGCTGCCTGCGCTGTATTAAAACTGGGTTTTAATGGTGGCCACATTTCATAGAGTATATTGGCCGTGAAGAATATCATCTCTTGGTTGTATTGTGGTTTAGTTTGGAGAAAATCCGAAGTTTCGGAGAAATATGGCTCCCATCTTTACGGCCAAATTCAGCTAAACTAAAATCATCTGAAACATCGGTCTTCTCCTCAACTACACGGCAGTATAACCCACAAGACCAGGGGTTTCCCCTTCGTTGTCGCCGCTGTTAAAACGTGAACTCCAACAAAATAAAGTTATCCTTTTCCTAAATGACGTGGAAGCATGGAGTTGAGGGTGCATGCCAACGTATTTCCGAACTCTGATGGAGGTGAATATAACAAATATCCCGATTTATTGACAGAGCGACAAATATAATCTCCGAAGTTGGTTTGGTTCTCCCACGTTATTCTCTAACGGCAGTTCCATATCGACGTGTCCCTAACAAACCATAATATGTCTGTCATTTGCAGTTCCAGCGTTTGAACTGGAGTAAGTAAGAAAAAACTGCGAACTAGCAAGCCTTTTTCCGCATGCTGTATGATTCATTAAAGCACGTAGAGATGGCAGCACCGAGCGGTGATGATTAAAACTTTTAAAATAGAAAACAATACCACCATTTGTCAGTCACAAAATGGAGCTATATTGACGGAAATGTTGAAGATTGACCTCTGACATTAAGGGAGGAACATAGACTGAGGGTATTTGAGAACAGGGTGTTGAGGAGAATATTTGGACCGAAGAGAGATGAAGTGACAGGAGATTGGAGAAAACAGCATTATTAGTAGCTTCATAACTTGTATTCTTTTCCAAGTATAATCAGTATGATCAAGTCAAGGTGGATGAGATGGTCTGTGTATGTAGCACGAATTGGAAAGAAGAGGAATATAGGACAATAGTGAAAAAAAAGTCAGAAGAACAAGAACTAAGACGTAGATGGGTGGATAATATTAAAATAGTTCTTAGAGAGATGGAATGGAGTGGAATGGGCTGGACTGATCTATTTCAGTATAGGGAGGAGTGGAAAGCTCTTGTGAACACGGCAATGAACCTGCAGGTTCCATAAAATACTGGGAATTTCTTGAGTGGCTGCATAACTGGCAGCTCCTCGAGAAGGGTTAACTTCCAAGGAGTTAGTATGAGCTATCCCCTTGATGTCGGAAGCGATACACATCAGCGTTAGTCGAGAGGAGAGATCACAAAGAGCAAAGAATTATCCATAAATGCCAAAATTTGAAGCATCTGTAGTAGGTCGTTTCGAGCATGATAACCTAGGCCAAATTGCTGAATGTACAGAACTACATTTTCCCCTTTGTTTTGTATATCCCTAAAAATAGAGTAAAGACTGGGGCTGTTTGAGAACAGAGCGATAAGAAGGGTATTTTAGCCGAGAGAGAGAGAGAGAAAGGGGGGGGGGTAGAGCAGGAAGATGAACAAAAGTACATAAATAGGATCTCCATAATTTACACACTTTACCAAACACTATTTAGGTAATTAAATGAGACAGAGTGAGGTGGGAAAGACATAACGTACAGCTGACATATAACAGACGAGAAATATGCAGAAATGTTTAGTGAAAACAAATATTATAATTTTTTTTCAGGGCTCTTTACGCATTTATCCGAATGTGTCACCCCTGTTCTCTAATATTATACCACTTCTTATTCTTCTTTCTCTGTAGACTCCCTAACATTTATATACGATCAGTCCAGAAACTGTTGCTTGTCTCAGTGGTACCCCAGGCAGACTCCTGCCGCCATCACCACGACAGTTATCCCTGTAATATCGGAAGAGATGCGGGCACAAAGTACGGAGTTCCACAAGTCAAAAGATGCTACAGATATTGAATAAAACGTATCAGCATCTACATTCTCTTGTCCTCAAACCAGATCCGGCTTCTTTCTGAACCCTCGCCAAGCCACAGATATTCGTTCAACATAAAAGACGAACACATGTGTTACGAAACACAAGGAAACTGACTTCTTTCTTACGTAACGAGGTACCGCTTCATCGCCCGGACATTCTTAAATAAACTGTATTAAATAAATGGATTTTGCCTGTGGTTTTGTATGGGTGTAAAATTTGGTCCCTGACATTAAGGGAGTAACACAGATTGAGGGTGTTTGAGAACAGGGTGCTGAGGAGAATGTTTGGGTCGAAGAGAGATGAAGTGACGAGGTTGGAGAAAACTGCATAATGAGGAGCTTCATAACTTGTACTCTTCTCCAAGTATAATTAGAATGATCAAGTCAAGGTGAATGAGATGGGCAGGGCATCTAGTACGAACAGGGAAAAGAGGATGCATGTAGGAAAGCCGGAAGAAAAGAGACCACTGGGAAAAACCGAAGCGTAGGCTTGTGAACAATATTAAAATGGATTTTAGAGAGATAGGAAGGCATGGTATGAATTTGATTGAAGTGGCTCAGAATAGAGATCGGTGGAGGGCTCTTGTGAACACGGCAATGAACCTTCGGGCTCTATAAAATGCTGGGAAGTTCCTGAGTATCTGCACAATGGCGGCATCTCAAGAAGGACCTAAGTACATGGAATACGGTGTAGTGCGTCACAAGAAACGCCCTCTTTTACAAGACGCCAACGTAAGGATAGGAAGGAGCAGCTGACAAAGAAACACAGGATCTAACGGAAGGATAACGTGGTGAAGGATACAGGAGTAAGCGGACAAGCAACGGAGTGCAGAAAACGGTAATGAAGTGCGGCACATAGCTCCTCATACACCTGCAGAGAAACTTAGCATGACAGTGTAATCATAGCAATAACAATATGAATAAAAATGATAATGAAATCCAGTCAAAATTAAACCAAGGAGAAGGCCGTAAGATACAAAAACTTCTTCGAAATATGAAGAAAACTACACAGCAGTTGAATTAATCTACCATTTATTCTACTGTATTGGTAAAATTTAGTACGATATTTACCAAGAAATACTACTTCAATAAACTTAATTCGCAATTATATTAAAAGTAGTTACTATAGGATTCTGACGATGGTGTATAACACACTGATATATTAGGTTTCTGGACTTTATCCATCGTCCTGGTTTTTAAGATAACAAATAAAAACACTGGACCAAGTGATTGAGGCTAGCTCTGTCTAACGGACCCAACAGAATAGGTGTTTCTCTTTTCCTTCACCTGAGGACGGAAACAGATCCAGTTTCCGAAACGTCGTGTTTTTATTTGTTATCTTAAAAACCAGGACGATGGATAAAGTCCAGAAACCCAATATATCAGTATATTAAAAGTATTCTTAGCACATGTTCGGAGTACATCAACTACTCGTCAGGTGTTCTAAATTCACCAGACTTGAAAACAACGGCGCAGAATATTAACTACTTCTTTTGGTTTATTTTGGACTTCACCCATCGTCTGGTATGTGAAAGACAAAAAAACCACGACGTTTCGGAGACTGGATCTGTCTCCGTCTTCAGGTGGATAGGGAAGGATAAACCTACTCAGTTGGGCCCTTTAGAAAGAGCTAGTCTCAATCACTGGACAAACCCCTGTATGTAGAAAAACAACCTATGAACAACAGACAATCGGTTCCATCAGTGTCTTTCACATACCAGACGATGGGTGAAGTCCAAAATAAAACAAAAGAAGTAGTGTATACACCATCGTCAGAATCCTTTCAAGTCTATCAGAATATTAACTACTCACATAATTCCAGAAAGACAATGATTATGAAGAGAAAAATTAAAATTATTCTCACTGAATTTTGTATAGCCATAGAACTAGCTACGGGCTGGTCGACTGAGGGGTCGGCGTTCAAGTCCCGGTAGTGTCAATAATTTTCTCTTCTCCAAGTATTCTAGACCGGCTCTGGGGTCAACCTACCTTCCTATCTAATGGGTACCGGGGCCTCTTTCCCCGGTGGCAAAGCGACCAGGGCGTGAAGCTGACCACTCAACTCCACACAGTACCAAGGTCAAGAAAATGTTGATCTATACTTCCACTCCCCCATACGCCTTCATGGTGTAGGGCTTAACTGGTTAAGCACAGTAACAACTTTACCTCTTATAAGAAACCTATGATAATACTCATACACCAAAATTTCTGTATAATACATATAATATTCAGAATGTTCTGACACAAGGAGGTAGTTTATGGCTACTCCTTCTCAAATACGCTTTAGAATAATTTGTAGGGGAAATCTGGAGCGGCTAGATTTGAATGGAACACATATTTCTGGTCTATGCTGATGTGTTAAATTAGTGGATGAAAAATTAATACCATAATGAAATACACAGAAACGCTTTTAAATGCTACCAAGGGGGTCAGTCTAGAAGGAAACACAGAGAAAACTAATAATGCGGTAACCATGTTTTGTTACTGGAACGGTGGACAGGATCATAATAAAAGAATACCGAATAAATCGTTTGAAAATGTGAGCAAATTCTGTCTCTTTGGGAATGGCATTTATATGGAAGTTAAGAGCTTATTAATTTCGATAATGCTTGCTACCATGCGGAAAAGTTCATGTTCTTACCCCCAGTTTAAAAATTAGACATTAAGTGATACAAAGCGATAACTGAACACGTGGTTTTTATAGAGGGTCTTGGTGTCCAACCCTGAGAGGGAAACTTATATGCAGGATAGAAAAATATTTGAGAATATACCTGAGCCTAGCAACAGCGAGAGAAATTCACAATTTGTACTCTTTATCAGATATTATCAGGTTTATGAAAACAAGGAAAAAGAGATTGGCAGGACGTACAGAATGCACTCGGAACATATAAAATTTTGTCGCTAAACCTAAATTAATGAGAACGCATGTGAGATCGAGAGGTACTCGAAATTAAACTGGACCTTAAAGAAACAGGGCGTGAGGCTGTTCATTGGATTGAGTTCACAGAAGATTGGATCCTCTGGCGGGCTCTTGCAAGGACGATATTGGACGTCATGTCTCCAAAGAGGCGGGTAACATATTGACCAATTGAGTAATTTCTTACTTCTTAAAGCGAGTTCTGTTTAAATAAGTTACTTAGTTACGGTTACTCAGTCACATTCAAAATTTCTAGCTGCCGTTTAAATTTCACTGAAAGGAACAATGTTGTTGTTATTATTAATATTATTTATTTATTTTAACTGCAAATGAATTGTTACCCTGTAGTAGTGATACTAGAATAAGACACAACACACAAATAACACACCACACTAAAACAAAGCACAGAACACAAAACTATATAAACAATGAAGGACACACCATACATAACAAAGGCAATGAAAATACAATTACAACTACAAATATATAAATTTATATTAATAAGAAACCAAGCATAATATACACTAAACAGTAACAGTTACAAAATATTGTCGCGTATCGGGCGTATATCGCGACAAATGAATTCTCGATGTATTCGATGTAGCGAATTTTATTTCACATTCGCTCTTACAATCACCCAAATTACAGATTTACGATTACTGCTATCTGCAGTATCACAAATAGTACACTCCAAATGCCACAATACAACAGACTGGCTGACTTTACGTCTTGACTCGGCGACTGTTACTTTATAACTCAGTACAACTCAGTACAACTCAGTACAACTCAGTACAACTCTGCGGTAGCCACACTAGAACTGACTGTGAATAGCCTTCGCTGCTCCCTATGTAGCCTCGATCGGACAATACGGGAAAACGGCCACGTAATAGGCACCCTTGTTGCTAGGTCGCTGTGTTGCTATGTAACGCTAGCGGAGGTAACCGCTGTTACTATCGTAACGTCGCCGCTGTTGACTCGCGTTGCCTAGCGACCGCGATATCCCTCGGTGACGTCACCGTGGAGGGCGGTGGCGGTGCGGGAACTCGCCTATTACCGTAAGAACGCGAGCGTTACGCCACCGCCACGCACCGCGGGGGGAGGTAGGGGTCAACATGTCACACTATGTAAAGTCATGAACTGATGACTCACTTTTCACCATGAACTTCCTTTCTTTCCGTTTACGTACCCTTCACATCCTGACCAAAATTTAGTTCACTTCACTTCCCTTCATTTCACTGCATTTTTTGGATGATTTCCTCCACAGTTTCACTTCGCCTTATTCATCACTTTCCTAGCCCTTTCCTTAAAAACACCTGGTTTACATTACAGTATCAATAAGAGCACCAATAAAAGAATTTCCCTTCATTATGAAATGTTTTTATATAATTCTAGATATCAAGGGGAACGCGCTGGAAAATGTTCATGACAGTTGGCGACAGTATCAGCTCAGCATAAGAAGGGAGGAAGAAAGGCAGAAATTCAGTTGCACATGATCGATCTCTATGCAGTTATAAGTGTAAATAAACCAGATGCTGAAGTTTGTTTCTGATCTCTAGAAGCAGGCGCTCCTAGAATTCAAATTAAACCCCCCACCCCCCCCCTTCTCTCAACATATTGGAGACTCTAAGCAGAAACATTCTGGAGATCAGCCCGCCAGTGCGCGATGACAGTTCACCATGCCCGCAGGATCATCCTCATATAACTCCATGCAGACTTCGCCACGGTTTGGAAAGGTATGACAATCACGTGATTCGTTCCGGTCATGAAAATAGACTTCCTGTCATCGCGTTTATATTGGCCCATGCCGGTTCCTGTGATTGTCCCACTTTAAAACAATCAATGAATTTTTCATGAAACTTGAAACGAATACCATGTTAATAAAGGCAATCCCATTTCTGTAATTTTCGTTTTACAATCAATAAGGAGATCCTGGATAGCTCAGTCAGTGTAGTGACCACCCTACGGGTTGGATAGTCGAGGAATTGGGATTCGATTCCCGGCAGTTTTAAGAGACTTTTCTGCTCCAAAGCATCGAGCCCGACACTGAGGCCTACTCAGTCTCGTATCAAATGGGTAGGAGCGGCTCTTTCCCCGGGGATAAAGTCATCGGGGAGTGAAGCTGATCACTAAACTCCAGCTAGTACCGAGTTCAAGAACGGAGCTATAATTTTACTCCCCCATNCTCCCCCATTCTTCTTCAAGTCTTGGTGCATAATTAACAAAAAAGAGGGATAAATTAATTTTTGTGCTGTCAATATGTCAATATGAGGGTCATGTGAAATAATTTGGCTGAAGCAACACTTGAGAATTACTGTAGGGTACAAAATTTGGTGTCACATTGGTGTCACAACTGGTCGTAGAAGGATATACGTAAGTTGGTAGGTACCGGCTGGATGACCGAAGGAATGTGATTCGATACCCGATGGGGGCAAGAAATATTCTCTTCTTCACAGATCCGAAGAGGCCGTGAGGCCTATCAAGACTCCATCAAAAGACACCGGGGGCCCTTTCCCCAGAAGTGAAACACCTGAGGTGTGAAGTAGCGGCCGTAAGCCCTGTCACATTACAGAGCATCACGTCTAACTCTATGACTTAAAATTTTAGATAAAGCAAACACGGAAATTATAACACTTGGCGCTCGATTTAAACCCAAATCACATTTTGTCTATATTATTCAGGAATTTTACTGTGACAGAGAACTAAATATAGCTGTGTGCATCTGATAGCAAGATACTGTTTATGAGTATACCAGAGTATCCAGAGGCGGAACCTGGTACAAGAACCCATCCCTAGCGTCCAGTAACTTTCAATTTGTTTAGGATAACCGTATTGTTTGTTTTACGTCAGCGCCGCTAAATCACAATCTCTAACCCCAGGCCTCTTAGTCTCTCACCGACAAGAACTCGTATGAAGAGATCTATCTTCTGGCATATAACGTCAACTGATGTTTCGGAGAAATATGTTGCCTCCATTTTCATGCCCATTTCTTGCTTGGTTTACTCTTCAGCCCTTAAGATGGAGGTGATATGGGCTGATTTTTGGCGGACTACAAGATGTTATATCCCAGAAGACGGAAGTCTCCATACCAACCGCTGAGATAGCATCAGAAGCATCTTAGTCAGAGAAGACCTGCCTTCAAAACTATGCTCAATCCCATGAAGAGATCATAGGAGAAAGACGGGATTACAAACAAATACTTAAAAAGACAAAACTCCAAATGGACGGTTACAGCAGACGAGGATTCTGAAGAAATGGTCCTGGGTTCTTTCTAGAAAGGAATAAAAAAAGAAAATAATGATTAAGTGACTTCTTTGGAATTCTAACTTTCTCTAACTGCATTTACTAACATCCTAAGACGTGAATTAAATTATAAGAGTATATAAATTATTCCTATCTTTCAAAAAATATACAGCATTTCCATTAAAAAGATGAATTAACTGCTTAATTTGAGAACCATGCGAAACACATAAATATATTCTGTGGGCAAAATGAATGGTTTTCTAGTGTTAAAGCAGATGGTACACATAATTACCACTGTATTTTATAGGGCTAAATACCATCGAACTGTAGAATGACTTTGTGAATGATGAATCAGAAAGAGTCAGGAAGGAAGAGATAGTGGATTTTTCTCAGATGGGCTACCATTCTACTGTTTGTTTGGAGAGCCCGAGGAAAGCCAGGAAAACATCAGCTAGGATAGCATATTTTCTTAATCAGATTCACAACTTTGACCTTCCGAATACGAAAACGGATTATTCACACGTCGACGGGAAAAAGTGAGATGTTTCGTGAGGAACCTCAAGACAGTGAGTAACCTCGACCTGGACTAGAACCCGATACCTATCCAATAGTCATAGTTAAACCAAAATATGCGGGGAATTCTGAAATATGAAGAGAAGCATGATAAGAAAAATGAAGTTGTAGACTTACAAATTTGTAAAACCTGAAGCTTTCAAACTATCCCACAAACAGTAGAGCTTCATTTTATTAAAAGTCATGAGAACATACGGCGAAAATGAAAAGCAATACATGTAGCAGACTGTGCAGGACCATAGGTTTTCCTAACGCGCCGGCCACCCTTTATCCCCAGGAAGATTCCTAGTACTCATTTCTGCTAGAGGCTGAGTCGACCCCAGGGCCATAATGCGGCTGGAAGGACTAGGTCAATTTAAAACCCAGTGACCTCATCGGGAATCGAAAACGCGACCTTCCGGCTTGTAGCATAGTGTCTCAACCAACTACGCTATCTTAAAATATCTAAATGACATGCAAATATCGAGTGGGTAGGAGGACACTAAAACTTCAGTGTAATTGAACATTGTATGATTTACTGTTATAATAAAGCGAAAGTTTATATAAATTTCTTCCGTGGGGCATAAATCCTCATTTTAATCTCCGAAACGATCACAAAGTGAAGCATCATACGTTGCTAGGTCAATATTTGCTCGGCATGTAATGCAACTATGTATCAGCAAGCTTCAGTTCACGGTCCGATGCTACTAACCTTCTGAGTTTCCTTCGACCTGAACCGGAGACGATTCTTCTAAACTGAATTATAAAATTCCGCTTCAATTGCCGTTAAAACGGTTTGTTGTATACACTGTTAGGCCGCTCCATAGCTGAAGGGGTTAGTGGCTGGCTTCCCACCGCGGCGGCCTGGGTTCGATCCCGGGGCTGGTCAAATGGGATTTGTGGTGGACAAAGTGATGCTGGGGTGGGTTTTCTCCAAGTGCTTCGGTTTCCCCTGCTAATTTTCATTCCATCAAATTCTCCATCATCATAATCACCCAGGGCAGGTACAATAGGCCAATCAGTGGCGCCGTGCCGAGTGAACCCAGCTGGACTCCACCCCCCACTAGCGAATTAATTATATGCATTGTTCATGTATATTAACACATGGACTGGATTAGCGAACTGTGATCTGTATTGAAGCCAGATCAGATACTTGACTGGGGTTATGTCATACATGACACGTGCGGAACACACAATTTGCAACGTAAACTGTAAAAGTCTTCACAGCTTATTGTTAACAGGATCAAAACAAAAAGATGAAACAGTTAGGATGTATGACACCTTAGGGGAAATAAGAAATGTATGAAGTCCCTCTAATTAATTAGTAATGCATGGCATAAGAAATGTATTCAAGATTTTAATGAGGAACTTCGAGACTGCTTGAAACACCTAGGCTGAGGTGAGAGCGTAATATTAAAATGAATCTTTAAAGAAACAGTGTATATGAGGTTGTTAACCGAATTCAAGTCTGTCAGGATAGTTTATATTGGATGGCAACTGCGAACACAGTAATTAAATACAGGATTCCATAAAAGAGTGGGGGG
>NW_019721523.1:677738-685587 GCF_002891405.2 Cryptotermes secundus
ATTCCATAAAAGAGTGGGGGGGGGGTTGTGATGAACTAAGCCAGTAATAGCTTCTCAATAATAACTCTCACCATAGAGGGAGTTCAATACACAGCTTACAGCGTGTTCAGCAATTAATCTGTATCTTGCACAGCAACAAAGGGAATATCGAAACATATTGTGACTTTCTGGGTTAAGACGAAGTGTAACATGGTAATTTCCAATGATTCGAAGGAACATGCTATTTCGTCTGCAGGGTAAAAGGTCTTAAATGGATTCTACACGTACCTGTCATACCATGGGGTATGTACAGAAGAACACAATATGAAAATTTTCTGCCTTCAGAACATCAAGTTTCCTATGGGATATAATTTGTCTGTTAAATTCTTAATACGGTGTGAGCCCATGCTAACGACGTGCTAATGTTTCCAGCGACTCCTCTGTCACAGGCAGATGGGCGCGCTTCTGCAACCAGCATGTCATCGACATATTACAAGACCCTCATTTCCTCTTTCTTCAACTGAGTTTTGTAAATTTCCTTCATCATAAAACACATACTGACAATAAGAATAAAAAGGTATAAAGTTGCCCCTGTGCTTAATGAATTAAACACCACGCCATGAAGACGTATGGGCGAGTGGATTATAGCTCCATAATTCTTTACCTCCTCATTAGATGGATGTGAGTGGTCAGCTTCACGGTCCCTCTGATTTACCCATAATATCCACTCACTAGGAGGCTGGGTGACCCCCACATCAGGTATGGAGGCTAAGGAGAAGAGATAAATCTCTTGCCCCTACTTAGAATCGAACCCCGGCCGTCCAACTCGTTACCGGTCGCTATACCGACTCAGCTGTCCCGGTTCCCTTATATGGATTTTAAATTTAGGAAGACATGAAAGGAAATTACCGTCACATATTTTAAGGCTATAACTCTAACCTAAATACACTAAATAGGAAAGCTATGAAAATCGTACTTAAGGCAGTTACCGCGTTCCAAATCAGAGACTTTAAAGTTAGGAAGCAAATCACTTCTGAGAGACTGTTGGTTTTGTTTAGCAACAACGTTTGATACGCAAGTTTTACTCATACGAGTATAACGTCAAATGAGGTAGATATATTATTATGAATATTTAATATACTAGTAAGAGCTGGGACAGCGTAGTCAGTACAGCGACTGGCTACGGGCTGAACAACCGAGGTGTTGGAGTTCGAATCCCCGTTGACATGCAGTCTTTGTACCCATTATTTCACATCATCACACAATGGGGAAGTCCCCCCTTCCCACTCCCCGACCACAAGTTTTATTTCCCACATCATGTAAATTCGTGTTCTGACACAATAGACACAAACTCAAACACACGCACATTTAGGGGACTTAACAACATAAGCAACAAAACAGAATAGAGCAGTTTTCTCGTCCAGTAATTTTAACATCTGATTTTGACCGCATTGGTCGAAACATGTAGTAATAAACTTCTCTTTTCCACGTCATCCAGACCGGTTCTGGGGTCCACCCAACCTCCCATCCAATGGATACCGGAGGATCTTTTCAGGGGGGATACAGCGGCCGGGGCGTGAAGCTGACCATTTACCTCTAGCTAGGGCCGAGGTAAAAAAAAATTGGATCTATACATCCACTTCCCATACGCCTTCACGGCGTAGTGCTTAACTAGTTAAGCACGGGGAGAGCTTTACGTTACCAGGAACAGCCTAAATCTCAGTAGACAATATATACTGGTCGGGGTACGGAGCGACTACTTCCAGAAGAGAAGTTCTGAGAGTTACAGCTACACTAACCTGCTAGGTGCCAACTGCTATTCTCTAACACTCTACTTTACTTCCTGCATGCTGAATATATTGGTACTGTGTATGGTTATCCCAAAGTGCAGCGTGTTTATAGACACGTTGTATGGAACCTCTACCTATTATACTGAAGAAGGTCGTTGTCTAAAGTGGAACGGATTCAATATGTATCGAAGTTGATATATTGAGCTGGGGCTTCACGCTGTATGCTGCTATTGATGGAGCACTCCATCATCCATCGCGTCTCTTGCAAGGAGTCAACCCCAATACTATAGTCAGTGAAGAATGCGCGACGTAAGTAAGAGGACGTGTCAAATAGGGCGTTAGTTAAAAAGTTTTCCCACAGTCGCTTGTTGAAATATTTTTATAGGAACTTATCTGTTCTTTCTTACACGCATTCTCATACAGAATTTTGCTTCCAGACGGATAATGTTATAATGATGATACGAAGTTAGACTAAAGTTACTTCTTGCCAGCCGACTTTATATTTAACAATTTGTTCTCTGAGTTACATGTTTAAAGTAGCTGAACATTTACACGTATATATAACACATAAACCCTGAAAATGGAAACAGTACGCTCTTCAGAAACATCTGTAAACTTTTATCAGAAGATATGGCATCGAATTCCAGAAGATATCAGAGTAAAATTACCGTTTATTGTGGTCTACTGGTCAGAGTTCCTAGATCCAGAGGTCCCGGGTTCGATTCCAGCCGCTACCAGATTTTCTGAGAAGTAGTGGGTCTGGAACGGGGTCCACTAAGCCTCGTGAGGTTAACTGAGAAGCTATTTCAAGGAAATAAAGGTTCCGGTCTAGAAAACCAAAATTAACGGCCGTGGGATCCGTTGAGCTGACCACGTGACACTCTCTATTCGCTAAAGTTGGCACTAACTTCTCCGACAAGTGGCGGTCGCTCGGTCGGTATAGTTCGCTTGCGGACTGCAAGCCAAGGATCTTTTTAATAACTTACTGTACTACATGATAGCAAGGTTTCTCTGGCTTCAATCTTTTCTTAATTTCTTCCTTCATTTAATTTTTATTTCATATTGTCATTCAAAAACAATGTCATATTTTCGAAGTATTTATTATCTAATAGACTCTAAAGGGCTCTGACGATGATGTATAATAGAATTACTTGACTTTTTGGACTTTAATCATTGTTCGGTATTCTAAAAACTAAAGGAGGATGGACAAAGAACAAAACCCTAGAAATTCTGATTTATTATCTATATTTGTATTAAAAATTTATCTTCTATTCTGGCGACAAAGAATTTCCTTTCCGTTTGTTTCTAGATCAACAATTAACTTGCATCCAGGGAAGTTTTCATAAATGTATTTCCCGTATTCATGTTTTTGGAGAACAGATTAACTAAGTAAGCATGGACCGGAAGGTAATGTGCTCTGATCATCTTCAGTCGCTCCTGATTTTCTTGGACCTTCCTAATACAGTATTATAATTAACACAATAATTAGTTTGGTGACATTTCTTATACAGCTCTAAATTTCCATGGCTGATTCTTCTGAACAGGGGATCGAATGATATTTTCGGCACACCAAGTGACGTTCCACGTTGTATGAAAAATTATAATTTCTTCTGCAGCATTTTATGGGTTTGAAAATTAGTGTCTGATATAAAATGAAGAAGAAAGACTGGAAGTATGTGAGAACAGGGTGCTGAGGAGAATATTTTGGGTCGAAGAGGGATGTAATGGCAGAATATTGAAGAAAATTGCATAATGAGGAGATTCATAACTTGTATTCCTGGCCAAATATAATTGAAATGATCAAGTCAAGGAGGATGAAGTGAGCAGGTTATGCAGTACGCACTGGAAAGTATATCGGGGTTTTGGTGGAAAAGACAGAAAGAAAGAGACCATTAGGAAGATCTAGACACATGTGGGAGGATAATACTAAAACGTATCTCAGAGAGATATGATGGAGTGGCAAGGAATGGATTATTCTGGGTAAGGATGGGACCGGTAGAGGGCCCTTGTCAACACGATAATGAACTGTCGGGTTCCGTAAAATGTTGGGAAAATTGTGGGTAGCTGAGCAACTGCAGGTTCGCAAGAAGCACTCAGCTCAATGGAGTTAGTTAAGTTCTACTTCCGAGAAGAATCCCCAAGTGTCAAATCTGAAATAAAGAGCAGCGGAATCCACTTGATTACAACTTTTTCCACTAAGTTAAAGACCAGGAAATAAAATCAAATTTCTGAACGAGCGCAAGCATCTTGCTTTTCAAGTAGCTTCCTCTATCTCTCCTCCTCACCCTCCGTAGTTTCGATTCTCGCCATCATCATAAGAGGCACTGAATAATTCACAAGGGGAGCTTCACAGCAACTTCATTATTTTTTCTCACTCCCTTACTCCATCCACACTTCCTCATAATATTCATCATCACCTGCTTTATTGCGCTTCTGCGCATTTTTCTTCCATTCCTTAATACATTTTAATGAAATTCACGATAGCGTTGTAACATATTGTCACGTGTCTGGGGTTCCGTGACAAATAACTGTGGATTCTGGATTTGATCGTTATGTTTATTGGACGTTACTAACATAATTACACTCAGTTACAATAATTGACACATTCAACTACAAGTCACACACTTTCTGTTATCTCTCGTGCCTCTCTTCTGAACTCTTCGCTGCAATTCTGACTATGGAACTCTCCTCTCACTTCTGTGTTCCTCCAACTTCTGTGTTCCTCTCACGTCTATGTTCCTCTTACTTCTGTGTTCCTCTCGCTTTCTCGCTTCTGTGTTCCACCAAATTATGTGTTCCTCCAACTTCTGTGTTCCTCCAACTTCTGTGTTCCTCCCACTTCTACACGTATGTTCCTCCCACTTGTACACGCATGTTCCTCTCACTTCTGTGTTCCTCTCGCTTATGTGTTCCTCTCACTTCTGTGTTCCTCTCACTTCTGTGTTCCTCCCACTTCTATGTTCCTCTTACTTCTGTGTTCCTCCAAACTTCTGTGTTCCTCTCGCTTCTGTGTTCCACCAACTTCTGTGTTCCTCCAACTTCTGTGTTCCTCCGGCTTCTGTGTTCCTCCAACTTCTGTATTCCTCCCACTTCTACACGTATGTTCCTCTCACTTCTGTGTTCCTCTCGCTTATGTGTTCCTCTCACTTCTGTGTTCCTCCCACTTCTATCAATTGCATTATTTTATACGATTCTTTATCTCCTGAAGAGTCATTATTTAAAATACATTTTCCCTTTGATTTATTTGTCTGTTATTACTCCTCTAACTTAGTCTCTACTGTTTTGCAGAAACTCTGATTAATAATATGACTATTTTAGAAATACAGAGGATTTATTATTAAGATGTTTAATGGCGTCTAATATGAAGAATTCTGACACTGAAAATGCAGTGCTAACAAGATATTACTTGAATAATGTAGAGATAAAAAGTAACACAATTATATCATTTTCTGTGACTTTGTACAGGAATAAAATTTGCTTGTGGGGAGAACACAGACTGAGGCGTGTTTCAGATGTGGATGCTAAAGAGAATATTAGGAAGTAAAAGGAGAATGGAGAAAACAGCATAATGAGAAGCTTCATAATGTTCATCAAATTAAAATGAAGAAGATGTGTAGCACGCATGGGCGAGATGAGAAATGCATATAAGGTAGAAACTCTGAAGGTAAGGGATCACATAAAAAATCTAGGTTAAAGTTGAAGGAAAATTTTGAAGTGAATCTTGAAGAAAAATCTATGACGTTATGAACTAGATACATATTATTCATAAAAGGAACCAGCAGAAAACTGCTGCAGACATAGTATTGAATTGTCTTATTCCACTTGAGGAATAGGCAAGACATATACTGACTTGCTGCACAACGATTGGCTCCTTAAAGAAGACTGAATTCCGTGCAGTTAATGTTAGCACAAAATTACGTGAATCAATAAGCTTTACTGGGCTTTGAAAACAGCATATTCTTCTAGCAACAGAATGTCATCCTTCTTTTAAAAGAAGTGGGTGAAATTCTAAGATTGATATTAACCTTCCACTTTGGAACACAGGACTGATTTTTTTTGAGTTTCATGATCATTTTACAGATGGTAGGACTCCTTGGACGGGTGATCAGCTCGTAGTAAGTTCTCTTACTAAACCCAGGACAACATATACACAGAATAAACGTATACACACACCAAACATCCATGCCTTGTGTGGGATTCGAACACACGATCCCTACTTCCGAGCGAGCGAAGACAATACATGCCTTAGGCCGCTCGGCTGCCGTGACCGGCTCAGTCTTCTTATGTTATTTCCTCATCGCGAATTTAGATACGAAATGGATCTAAAGAAACAATGCATTAGCCTGTCTGCTTTCATCAGATACGGGCGGATGTATCTTCGTTAATGCAGCTCGTCAAAAAGTAATAACAGATTCACTGAGAGTACTCACCGTCTTGTTACCAAGGTTCTTGACTCGGCAATTGAGGTAGGCTGTCTTCCCTAGCAAAGCGGTCACATTCTTAGAAGCAACTTTGTCGAAATACGGACCAGACCGCGAGCCGGGGAACTCAAGCGCATTTCCCGTGGACTCCTTCTGGGCCGCGCGCGCTGCAACAGACACCATGGACCATTCTCAAAGAAACGCAAAATGAAATATACATCAAAAATTCAATTTTCGTTATTTCATATTTATGCAGTTCTTTACACAACACATGAAATATGTTACACGGTCATTAAGGAGGTTTTTACCACATTTCTTGAGTAAAGATAAAAATGTAAAGTTGTCCCTGTGCTTAACTAATTAAGCATTACGTCATGAAGGCATATGAGGAGTGGATGTATAGAACCAGTTTCTTGATCTCGGCACTAGCTGGAGGTGAGTGGTTAGCTTCACGCTCCGGCCACTTTACTCCAGGTACCCATTGGATAGGAGGCTGGGTGGGCCCCAAAGCCGTTCTGCACAAAGTGCACAATAGAACATTTTTTTAGCTTATCGGAGCTCGAAATCTGACCCTCGGTCGTCCAGCCCGTAGCCAGTCGCTATACCGACTGAGCTAACCCGGCCCCTCCACACTTCTTGAGTATATTAATCAAATGAGTTTAGAAACATAAAAATCTTATTAAGGCGAGTACATCACCGGAAAGGATGGTTTAGGGGCAGTGCTCTAGACATGTATTCTGTAAGTGCTCGATTCGAATCTCGGGCGAGACATCGACAGTCCTGGGGCTCTTTGGTGTTTTTCTTCTTCTCTCCAAAGATATTCTAGAATTCGGGTACAAGCAGCCTCCCTTCCAAATGTTTTACAATTCCTCAGGCGTTCCATTATTCCACGCTACCTGGTCCCGAAACTTAAAGCGGCGTCCAGTAGCCTTCAGAAAGAACAGAAGGAATTTGGATAGTTCAAGGAGAAATAGCAATTTGAATGTAAGGGAGAAGCACGCAAGAAATATGGGTTTGGAAAGAGAAACTTTGTTATAACTTCGATATAAAAATAAAATAGGCTTTATTAGTAATAAACTATGTTACGAAAACTTCTCAAGACGTCTGCCCTGTGAATCTGTTTATCAGAATGGTAATGCATTCTAATTAGAATATATAGTATTATGTATGTGTGTAATTGTCGACAACAGCGGCTGCGCGGTCGAAGGCATGAACCGTCTTCGCCCACTTGAACACTGGGATCGTGGGTTCGAATCCTACTGGATGTGTATGTGCGTTTATTCTCTGTTTGTGTTGTTCTGCGTATAGGTAGCGGCCTTGTGGAGGGCTAAGCCCCCGTCCAAGTAGTCCTACCCTTTGTGTATAGAGTAAGAAACTGAAAAAGCTACCAAGGTCCACAATGGCTTTAGAACCTGATATAGATAGATAGATAGATAGATAGATAGATAGATAGATAGATAGATAGATAGACAGATAGATAGATAGATAGACAGACAGATATATAGATTTTTTAAAATTTTTATTTATTTATTTAACAATATATAGTTAACAATGACAATAATTCTTACAGCACAACATGAAAATGGAGGTGATTAACATAAAATAACATACATTTAATTGTTTATTGAATTTTACGTGCCGTTGATGTATACAGTAGTA
>NW_019721523.1:686037-697862 GCF_002891405.2 Cryptotermes secundus
AGATAGATAGATAGATAGATAGATAGACAGACAGATAGATAGACAGATATATATATAGAGAGAGAGAGACAGAAAGATAGATAGACAGATATATAGATAGATAGATAGATAGATAGACAGATAGATAGATAGATAATTGTGTAATTAGTTTTTAATTTATGGAATTAGGCAATATTATGTAAGTCAAAACGCGTGTGAGTGGGCCTAAATTCTAAATAGGCCATCAGTCAATGAGTTGGACGCACGAAGTTAATATCTGACTCACTGGTTCATGTCTGCGAGAAGTAAAACCCGTTAGATAGTGATATTTTGATATACACATCATGTTCCTGTGTAACGAGAGCCGATTTTCAGCCTATTTCGCCCGTACATTTTGAAAACAGATAGATTGACATGGAAAATGACATATCTGTCATATTCCATTTCTCGTATAAAAACAGAACGAACGTGAGACACAGTTGTCACGTTATGGCAGTGTGAAAATCATCAGCGCTGTGCCCACAGTTTGCAGTGTCTGTCATGCCGCAGGACGAAGTTTATATACGCGGTAGATGCGGGGACTCGGCGAGACAAGTGGGTGTTCATTTCGTGCTCTGGTTCCTTTGTTCCTGGTGGCGACGTCTTCCATTTCCTGTCCCCTCCGTTGCGTGTGGGCGAGTTTAATCAAGCGAGCAAGAAAGACTACGCGGCCTCGCATTCGGTATTTCACATTCCAATTTACTTTTCAATAATTTTCAATTTCAGCATGACGACCGGACAATCAGTTCCACAGCACATCAAATTATTCATTTCCAGAAACAGCACGAAAAGATTTATTTTGAATAGTTTACCCTCAAACTCAAGTCAAAAATAAAAGAGGAATCGAATTCAAAAACAAGGTCATTACAAACACAATACTGCGAATTTAAGACGCCGCAGACATCTCATCTTTTGAAGTAACGTATCAAAGGTTAAACCTGTTCTCGAAAATCGCCTGAGGGTTAAAGCATCGACAAAGAGGAGAGCAAAAATAAATAAGGATGAAGGGAAATGAAAGAAAACAAAAGAAGAACGAAACAAAGAGAGAGAGGGCCCGTAGTATACTGATCAACGGCAAAAACTTAGAGGCATACTGGTTCAATGATGGATCGCTGTTTCGAAGAATTATATTAAACCATAAATTCAACATCTGTAACAGCATAAGAAGGGAAAGAACTGCGGTTGTAACAGACGAAGCAACTTCACGGAATTCTAGGGACTGTATTGTGTTAGTTCCTGTTTCTGCCGCATGAACTGAGCTTTCAATCGAAAAATAACTACACGGACAGCAGATCTTAATTATAATTGGAGCACACAAAAACGGAGGAACTGATCCCTCATGAAATTTGTACCCTTTTTTGTGAAAGAAAGAGGTTGTTTATCGTTAATCTACGTAGAGGAAATAAATTACCGTGAAATGGCTTTAAGCACAATGCTACAGTTTTTAGCAAATACTACTTGCTACTTTATCTTGCAGGCTAATGAATTTCCCGGATCAATTCGTAGATACATTAAAGACTCTTTACTAGGTTAGTCGATTATTTGCCTACGAAAAGAAAATTACTAATGGTGGATTGGAAACTCTTAGTGAAGAAGAGATCCTGGCCTGACTGAAGGTTCCCTACTGGGTTTAGAGTTACAAGAATGGGGAACATCGTGAGATACATCAGTCAGCACAGGGGGTGGACAGGACGAAATTTAAGTCAGGGCAATGAACTGGCAGGACGGAATTCCACCTGATGATATCTATAATACATACCGAGCTCCTTCCGTATGTGTCGAACTTTTCGAACGCAGTTTTATTACAGTACTAATGTGTTTCAGGATAAATATAATTTTTATTTTATTCACTAACTCAGGGCAACTAGGCCTTCGTTGAAATGTTAGTTGTGTATCATATTTTCAAGAAATTCAGAATTTAATAACTTTGTCGTATAAATCACATCATTATTCTCCATCCTGAATTATTAGTCTAAGTGTATATTAATTTTATACTGCTTATTTCATATCATCCCCCCCATACGTGTCTCCACCTTGTCGTGGTGGTGGTGCTTACGTGACTCTGTGACCTGGAGAGCTATGCCAGCGGTAGTTTACCCGCGTTGGAAAGGTCAAAGGGTAGAGTCCAGACTAAGAGAGATACCCTGGTCCTTCAGGTTGGGGGTTGAGCATGAGGCTAACAACCTCATCCTGTAAAAATAATTTTGTTCAGAAACCTAACAACCAGCCCCGTGTCATCATACGTGGGTCCATTCCTATGGCAGCAGGCACTGGTTGTGGAGACTGGTTGTAGGGGAGGCCAAAGATCAGCCAGGGCTGTAGCGCCGAGTGGCAGGTAGGTATTTCTTATCATACTTTCTGGATTCTAGGTTGTCAAAAATGTTTTAAGACGCAACATTGATTAAGTAATTAGGTTTTCAGGACAGACATTATCCATTGCAAGATTGCTTTAATAATACGTTTTCAAGAAACGCATACGTTACAGTAGGAAATGTCAATACTCAGGCATAAAAAGCGTTCGCATTAACAAACATAAATTAACATAAAACTGAAAAATAATTAAATAAAATAATACACTGTCTTCTTCTCTTGTTCATCCAGTCTCACACTCATATTCTACAGATTCTTCGAAGTCGCTTTGTAAATCAGGGCATCTATCAGAACGGTTTCACAATATCAATACCATCATCTGTGCAGCCAATTGCGTTTCTAACGCAGCATCTCTTGAATGACTTTGCATTGTTCTTCCGGCGATCTTCTTCCAAGAGACCGTTACCTGTTCTGCAGGTGTGAAGCAGATGCCCTCTTGTTCTCACCAGATGGTGTTAGTGGAAGGTTTCTCAGACGGAAACCAAGTCCTGTATTCCCAACTTAAATAACCTTTAAATAATTTATTAACCGAAATATCGAGTGACTGATGTTGGCTGATCATACCATAATGAATCAAAATCAATCCTGAATTCTTCCTCTCAAGTTTAACCTTCATTTATTCAGATATATGTCCACGATAGGAGTCAAAAACTAGCATATATGTTCGGTTATGTACAGCTCCAGAGCAAATTTTTCACACTTACTCGACAGTCTGCCATAGAATCAGCTCCCATCCATTCATTTTGTTACGTGATAACTCATGCTTAGGTATCGTTTTGAGAGTAAGCATAACGTGAGGTGGTAACTTATGGTCATCAACAATTACGCATAAAAACACCGTTACACACTGTTTTTAATAGCCTGCTCTTTAAGTTATACTTTTCTTACAACTTTAGAAACAACAGTATAATTTCGAAGCATATCGAAATACATCAATATCTTGTCTGCATTTCCTATATGCTTAAACTCATAGTTTTACTTCTTCTTCAACTGAGTAACTTACTGATGGAAGTTCAGCAGATTCTCCTGAAAATAAGTTGCAATCTTTTGACAGATGGATGTTCGATACCTGAGCGGCATTCCTTCAGGGCACACGAATCTCTTGCACAAACCTCGCCGAACTTCTAAAATTTGTTATTCCGAATGGTTTAGCAGTTTCTGTTGCCATTATTTGCATAGCCTGCCGTGTGGTAGTCGTCCATTTTGCACGCGTCTCTCTGACAAAATGAAAGACCTCAACAACCACATTCTTCTTTCTTTGGCCATATAAACTCCTTTGTGGCTACCTTCACGAAACTACGGAAATAAGGTCAATCCTCAAACGAACGCTTGCCTTACTTGTCAATTTACATCCAGTTCTATCCCCGTGCTCTATTGCGTATATAATGTCTTCTCATTTTAATGTCGCATCATAATGGAACCCTTTAAAATAGGCTGTACATTGGCAATTACCTACTGTATTTGGGGTTTCATATTTCATGAAACTTCCACGTGTAGCATTAAGCTTATCCAACAGACGATAACCGAATGATCAACAAGGCCAACGATATGCTCCCCTCCGAACTTCCTTTCCCGAGTACTGAGTGTAAGAAGGGCTTTAAGATGCAGCAATGGACATACGTGTAATAAAGAACTTTGACGGATGTCTCTTCATCGAAGAGTATTGGTTAAAGTGAGGACTTCTTTATATAATCCGTCTCTAAGTTTTATATATTGTCATATATAACGACGTTTTTAACAATGGAAATACATATAAATACTTTCGGAATATTTTTTTTTTGCTGTCTTTGTGCTTACTGTCCCATGACTAGTGTTCTGGACATGAAGATCTTCCTTAAGCCTTCTTCTTACAACATAATTTTTCGACTTCGGTTCCTGGACGCCACACCAAATTCAGAAAATTCAAAATGTGAGAAAAGTGCGTCTTAGAATTTGGGAAATATGGTATTATCTTTCCATTTACGATTAGGTCTACAAATGAAAGGACAGAACATAACTACTAAGTCCATATGTTCAGGTCCAGTCACTAGTTTGCTGGATAGAATCAAAGTTAACAATCCTTCGAAACTGCGGCCAACTGTGACAAATTCAGTCAGATCTTTTTGTCTTCATGACTGCTATCTAAAATCACAACGATTTCTCTCGTACGTATTAAGAGAAGTACACAGACAGAGGACGTTCGAAAACAGAGTTCTGAGTACATTATCTTGATCTAAGATGGAGAAGTGACAGGGGCTGGCAAAAAGGCATTATTGGGAGCTGCATACGTTTACTCTTAGTCAGCATTATAGTGATAATCAAGGATAATTGGATGGAGAAAGAATGTAGATTACGTAAGAAATATAGACAGAATTTCGACTGGAAACTTTAAGGGCAGGAGTGGGGAGGAGTGCCTCTCTTGGAAGACCTAAGAGCAGATGGGAGCGTAATACTGAAGTGGGTTATATGGAAACAGGGTGGAAGAGTTGAATTGGATACATAATAGGATATCCCAGTATGAAATTAATAAATGAACATAAAATCAAGTAACAAACAAAACCAATGTCTTTGTTTGTTACTGTCAACATTCCATAAACATATTCAGGGATATAAAGTATAATAAATTCCCCGACATAAAGTCTTTCCTTTATTCTGTTATTATTCTCCGCCTGTAGGCTTCCTGGTAGGAGACCAAATATGGTTCTTTTAAAGCGCAGAAACCGACTTTTGCTCACCGATGTTTAAACGCTTAGCGAAGTTTAATATATTGCGAGACACCGCAGTTAATGGTACAGCAAATTGTAATATTACGTCCTATCTTTTTTAGAATATGAATTTCGATATGCACGAATATAATTCAATATCTGTTTCTTAGTGTGCACTAGATTTCATGCGTCAGTTAAGAGGCTGAAGTAGAAGGAAATATTATGGAAAAATGAGGCCATTTTTTATTTCATCAATTTTACTTCATGAAAATCTAATCGAAAAAACGAACGTACTCTATAGTTTGTGCTTTTCTTCACTAGTCACATATGAGGTCCTCTGGTTTGTTCCGATTCACAGTTACTTACACTTACATACTTATATCTATTTTTAACCTTAAGCAATGTGAGCCAGCAGGAAGTACGGCGAAGTTAAAAAAAATCGGAATAAGTAAATAGCCCTTCAAAGCCCAGCGGTTACTATAGTTACCACCTCCTTTTAAGCACCAAAACTCTGAATTTTGCCCACAGATTGTATTTGTGTTCAATATGAATATCGCAAAAATAACTAGCTAAGTAGTATTAATCGATTGAACTTTGCAGCATGACATAATGTGTTTCCTGTGAGGTACGATCTGAGTTTTTATATAGTATTTAGGAGAAAAAGGTAAATCAAAATTTCGCCCTAATATAGACTTCCAATGTTAGACCAAATTTCACTATAATGCTGCCTTTCCAACATCATTTAAAAATTAATTCCGGTCCTATTCTTTACCTCTACCAGAAGGACGAGCTGGCACTGTCTGGGAACCTTCAAAACCGGAGATATAGTTTCTTGCACTCCCCTTCCAAATATAATGTCTCTCAGTACCTCCATATTTTCTCTCTCTCTCTTTCTGTCTTCAAATGGTTAAAGTGAGGTTCTAAATTATACCTTTGCAATATAATCTAAACAAACAAGACTCTACATTCAGATGTGGTTGAGATTTCTCTGTATCAGCGCATGCAGAGATGCAGAGACTCTGGTACCAGGTACTTCCGCATACAGATCTTATATTTTTTTATATGCTAACCTGATCAATGCCGGTCACGGTAGACGAGCGGTCTAAGGCATGTACTATTTTCGCTCGATGGAAACCGGGATCGTGGGTTCGAATCCCACTCAGGGCATGGATGTTTAGTTTGTGTGTGGGCGTTTTTCTGTGTTTGTGTACAGGTACACGTAGAGGCCTTTCGACGAGCTGATCACCAGCCCAAGGAGTCCTACCGAATGTGTAAGATCTAGAAAAACCGAAGTGAACGGAGAAGTTCATGGAGGTAGGCCTAGGCCCACTGCGGCTGTAGTGCCAAGGAAAAAAATATTCCCAGAATATAAGAATTTACTGTCATTACCCAGAAGTTTCATATGATAAGAACATAGGTCATCGTTAACGTATGAGAAAAACATTTAATGTAAAGTAAGCATTTGTGACATATTTCAATACCAATCTTCAAATGTCTAACTGGTGCCTTCAATATTGCTGTCACACCGAAAGCTAAATACAGACTTCATGAATTTTTAACGTTGGCATTTATGTTCATAAAAAAATGACCTTAATATATATCTGCCTAAGATACGCCACAGAAAATATATTCACCACGTACTGGTGATGTTGCACCACTTTAGTGTTCACCTGTCCTCCATGTAGGTACAGTGGCTAGCCTACGGTAGGTAAGACAGAGAGATTGGGGTTCGATTCCCGGTATGAGCAAAATATTTTATTCATCTCCACAGCGTTTAATCCCACACTGGAGCCCGCTCTGCTTCCTATCTATGAGCATCGGAAATTCCTTGCCCGGGGATAAGGCGGCAGGGGAGTGAAGCTGCCGAAATTAAGTGTGCATGGAGATCTACCTCCACTCCCTCTTACTTCATGATGTGATTATTAATTTAGCCCAAGCACGATTTTATCTTCAATTTTATAGAAATTAAGAAGTAAAAAATTGTTGGTAGCTGGCAATAATTACATGACAATTCTAGCACCCTCCACAAAACTCACCTAATTAGTTGAAACGTTACTTTTTGGAACAGACTAACGTGCGCCCTCACATACATACATACATACATACACATGTATACGAGCGCATGTGAGTGCGACACGTTGATACTGAAAATCTGTCCTACCATATGTAATACTGAAAGTAAGATATAATAATTTTTTACACGCGACCTTAACCATTTCAAAGATGTTTTTTGTACCCATAATCCGAAGTTGAAAATCCCTTAACCAGATCTATAATATTTATTGACAAGTAAGTAGTTTTGGAATAACAGGCCAATTTGGCAATAGCTGTTCCCAGACGAGAAATGAGCCCAGGGACTATTTATTCGAGCTTCACAAATTGCGCTGCTTCAATGTACGAGAATTAATGTGTACCGAATGTAGCCTTCCATGAATTCATATAGGTTCTATGACTGGTTCCATTCGTCAATAATGAAAACAGAAACGTGGGTAAAATTATCGCTCAGTGGTTCATAAGTAGTACGAATGTCACCCAATACTTTAATTAATCTTGCTATTTAAATACAGAAAAAACAAATTAAACCCACGGGTCATATTTTTGATAAAGCTCATGTCAAAGTGTTGAAACTGAAATGCCATTAAATGAAAAATAAATTGGATTTGATAGAGAGAAATCTCATCATTTTAGTTGATTAGAATGCTAGATCTCTTTGAGCGCTTTCGCTGAATTGCAATTATCTTTGTTTCTAAATTTAAATGCAACGGTCACCGGCTCATGGTGACCTATCATATGGTCTTCTGTCCTCATCATCACTCTTCAGGTTCGATTCCTTACACGCGCAAAAACAAAGAATATAAATGTGATGGGCGGCATTTGAAACGCGGTAACAGGACATGAACACAGAACAGCATTTTCTTTGGAAGGACAACGTCTCAAGGTCAACTCTATTCTGTCCCGGAGGGACTAACCTGAGGTACCCGATCTTCCTCAGTGACATCCGGGACAGTACGTCGCATTAGATACTCCCGTTTCCTTCCATATCCATTCTAATATATTACTCATAGATCTGCCTGTCATTTTCGATCAGATCTATACTATTATCATTATATTATTGCTAGTGGGGTGGGACTAAGTCCCTTGTACTGCGGCCACTTCTGGCCTATTGTACCAGCCCCAGATGATAGGTGAGGGTGAATGTGGAGCAATTGGTGGAATGAAGATTGGCAGGGGAAACCGAAGTACTCGGAGAAAACCTGCCCCAGCGCCACTTTGTTCACCACAAATCCCACTTGACCAGACCCGGGATCGAGCCCGGGTTGACAGCTGTGGGAAGCCAGCGACTGACCGCTTGAGCTATGGCACGCAATAAGATCTATAAGTTTGTGACGTTGGTACATTAGTATAAATATTGTTTTTGGACATTATCCATCGTTTTGTCTTTATCTAAAAATCGTCCTGTTTATTTTTCAAACAGCGTTTCGGAGGCTGAATTCTTTCTCCTCCTTCATGTTAAACCTACTCAGGTTGGCCCAATCGATAGAGCAAATCACTACGATTGTCCACTCCAATCATTGATTATAACCGCCTTATAGTTCCTCTAATGAAGGTGTTTTTATAGCTGATGCAAGTTCGTTTCGTAAGTAAAGAATGAAACAGAAAGTTCTGAGGACAAAGCATCCTTTGCTTGCGAAAAAATGTCACGCTAAATTGCGTAATAAATTACAACAGAAGTTTCATAACTATCTATAACAAGGTTAGCTGAAGTATGAATACAGGTAGTGGGAGTAAAATGTTGGTCGTCTCTTCCCCTGTCTAACTATACTGCAGGCATCACACCCGCCCACGCCCCAGGCTCTTTCCTTCCTTAAGAAAATAAGAGAACACAAACCCAATAAGCAAACAGAGAGAGAGAGAGAGAGAGTGTGCACCTGTAGGTGTCCACTGATGGGGGCTGGGAAATGTGCACTGAGGCGAGTCGGCTGCTAGACACAGAGGTGGGGGGAAAAGCGATGTTCATTCTTCGCTTGACCAAAGTATGGGCCATAGAGTCGAATGAGGGAAGGTTTAGTGTGAAATGAAATGGGAAAGATGTTGAAGTAAAGTATCGCCGCCTATTTTAAGGTATTTCGCAATTACTGCACGAAGGAACTGCGGAAAGCAGTAGTCTCTCTCATAATATCCTATATCAGGACTGAGCATCCACCCGTTGCATGAAGTAGCAGCTTTAACGCTGCCACATTTGAGTAAGAGAATTAAAAGTTTTGATTAAATGTGAAGGCAAATATATCCATAAGGGTTAAAACAATAAGAGCCTTATTCCACCTCCCCTTCTACTGTCCAGACGAAAAATATGTCCATGTTTATGTGAATCTAACATTTTGCACAAAATCTGTTTAGTAATTAGTTTATTTCAAATAACATAGTTCCTCTGTGCTCTTTGACTACACTTTTTGCAGCCCATCTCACAAATATCATCTCATCAGCTGTGATTCTGGATTTGTTTTTGTGCTTCTTTGTTCAGGTTTCGTTACCACAGAGTTCAGAGACCAAACGTTTGTTAGTCAAAGAGAATAACATTTTCCAATGCATTCGTAGAGAAGGCTTCGTGCTGTTCAATCAGAACAGAAATTGCAGCAAATATATACACTGACATGTATTGTAGAATCTCTACTAGGGTCAATAAAGTTACAGAAAATTTAAAACTTTCCGTTAATCAGGTATTTTCGTTACAACACTCTTTTAACCGGAAAACAGACGTGATAGTGTATTAGGTATAACTAAGAGACTAATAACATCTATTTATCTATCTATCATTCTATCTATCTATGTATCTATGGCTCTACAGCCCTCTTGTTGGACCTTGGCCACTTTTTTAGTTTATTAATCCATATATAGTCGGTAGGACTCCTTGGACGGTGGATCAGCCCAAAGCAAGGCCGCTATCTATACAAACACAGAACAAACGTAGACAAGCATCCATGCCTTGGGTGGGGTTCGAACACACGATCCTAGTATTCGAGCGGAGGAAGACATTTCATGCCTTAGACCGCGCGGCCACTGTGATCGGCAACATTCCTAATATCCACAAAAAGGCAGCAGCTATTTTTTTTTTACTGCTAGTGGTTGTACTGTGGCCACTTCTGGCCTATTGTACCAGCCCCAGATGATAGGTGAGGGTGATTGTGGAGCAGTTGGTGGAATGAAGATTGGCAGGGGAAACCGAAGTACTCGGAGAAAACCCGCCCCAGCGCCACTTTGTCCACCACAAATCCCACTTGAGCAGACTCGGGATCGAACCAGGGCAGCCGCGGTGGGAAGCCAGCGACTAACCGCTTGAGCTATGGCGCGGCCCAAACAGCAGCTAAGCATAATACGATAAAGACAGTAACGAAGGGATTTCGAGTAATTAATAATTGTTATCTTCCGAGCAAATTGACTGTGGTGTCACTAAGAGGAAGCCTGTGTTCTTAGAGTCTGTGTTTTAGCTGAGGTCAAGACGTGGATTCTGTTTTGTCTAGCAAGGCTGATTTATAAATAAATGTCGCCCAGGAGATGAACAGGTATGCTACTCGCGGTACCAATTTAGAATATAATTTATCATCGAGTACACGATATGCTATTGGTCCGTTTCTACACAAAATGTGTTTCTTCTTCTTCTTCTTCTTCATTTTCTTCTACTAGGACTCCTGCATGTTTACGACCAACTGGTTTCTAGGTCCGTGTAAAAATTATCTGAGATATTTAATTTGTATATATTCACCTAAGATTTGCTAGCATTTTATGACGTTCCTCTTGGAATCTTTCACCCTTGTTAAAATTTCTCCTTAGCGAAACCATTAACCTATAGAGTGTACGTAATTCTGATTGTTAATAAATAAGTTCCTCCGAAAAAAAAACGTTAAAATTTTCCACGTGACTATGTACTGCATTATGTATGTGGACCTAAATTTTATGTAGAGGGGGGCCGGCAGATGGGGGTACCAGGTATAGGGGGGCCTCCTCTTTGACTAAATTTAAATAGTAATAATAAAAGAGAAATTATACGAAGAATGTTTCTTTAAAATTATTCTTATATCCTAAATACAAAAACAAAGCGTGTAACTGCTTCCCCCCCCCCGAAAGAAAATTGGTGGTGCTGGCAATTATGTCCCGAAGCACATCTGAATGTTCAGTTTCTGCTGCATAAGCTACTTTCCTAGTGTTAGCTCCAATTAAAACCGTTTTCACGATCGTGGAGGGACTTCCAAACTTTTAAACTAATATTTCTCCATGCCTTTATCTATTAAAAGCCAGTTGATAGTTTCACATTATTTCTTATTGATATTTACTGTCTTTTAATTTATCAACTTAGCTGTATCATTCAATTTCTACTTTTTTATTTCATACGAGATCCGTTCTGTAATTTGAGGTCCCATTTCTTCAAATATATGTATATTCTTCTCCGAGGCCAACCCAACGCAATTGAAGATGGCGATTTCTTCAATAAATAAGGATCTGGCGTTAAGGTTAGTTAAAAGGGAGTCCACAAAAATTTTTGAGAAATAGTAACATAGACAAGAGCAGAAGTCTGGCCTTGGTATTTGTTTGTGGTACAGAGGATCAGTGCGGTATGTGAACAACATAATGTTATATTTTAGCGTCCTGTTGCACTGATTTATGTCCATGATTTATTCTAACAGTCTTACAGTGCATACATTTATTCACCTTACTCTTCTCTCTTGCACTACATGTTTCAGCATATAACACACGCAG
>NW_019721523.1:698273-736731 GCF_002891405.2 Cryptotermes secundus
GCTGTGTCAGCGGGAAGCTATAAATAATTCCACACGGAAACCCGAATGGTCTGGTTAAACATACGGAACAGACATCTAAATTCAACATGCACAGAGCTCTTCTCATTTCAACTGACTCAACATGTTTCGGCCCAAGACCGTTATCAATACACGGGCAGTTATCAGCATCAGAGGTGCCACAGATTTTATTTCTCAATTAACAAACTTAGTCTGAGCCACTTCCTAATTATTCCGTGTGTAAGTAAATGTTTTCAAATATTCTCCATGTTCTTAATATAATTAAGTCGAGCCCTCAGTCACTCATGAAATTCCTAATAATTTATGGAACCCGAAGGTTCATTACCGTGTTCACAAGAGTCTGCCACTGTTTCCTGTCTTGGGCCAGATTAATCCGATCCATACCAACCCATCCTACTTCTGTAAGATCCACTATAATATTATCCTACCACCTACGTCTAGGCCTTCCTAGTGGTCTCTTTCCTTCTGGCTTTCCCACCGGTATCCTATATGCATTCCTCTTCTCACCAAGCATGCTACATGCAATGCCCATCTCATCCTCCTTCATTTGGTGGAGAGTACAGGTTATGATGCTCCTCAGTATGCAGTTTTCTGCAATCTCCCGTCACTTCAACTCTCTTCGGTCCAAATATTCTCCTCAGCACCCTGTTCTCAAACACCCTCAATCCATATCCCTCCCTTATTGTCAGAGACCAAGTTTCGTACCCAAACGAAATTAAAGGCAAAATTATAGTTTTGTTAATTTTATTCTTTACGTTTTCGTACAGAAAGCGAGAAGACAAAAGATTCTGAGCAGAATAGAAGCAAGCATTACCTGAAATCGATGTGCTCCTATTTTCCTCAAGCACGACATTCTGATATCTTAGTACCGTTCCCAAGCATTTGAACTTCGCCCCATTTTCGAAGCGTCTCTTAGCTGTCTATATGTTACAATAGGTGTATTTTAAGTGGGTTCCTTGTCACCAGGACGTGATGCGGACGGAGCAAATTGGCCTGTAGGTAAGGAGGGTAGCTGCAAATATATTGACTAGAAGTCGAAAACAACCGACAAGAGGTGGTCCTTCACTCTGGGGATTAGGCTTGGGGCTGAAAATTCCTCCCCTTAAAAATAATTTTATTACATAATATTATACAGGACCTCGGACTTGGACAAATATTTTGGACTGACGACCTAAGCTAAGGAAAATTGATATTAGGTTTGGTACACGACATTAAAATAGATCTTATAGTGATAGGATGGGGTGGTGTGGACTGAATTGATGTGGCCCAGGATAGGGTCTAGTGGAGGGCTCTTGTGAAAACGGCAATGAACTTTCAGGTTCCATGAGATGTTGGAAAATTCTTGAGTAGCTTAGCGATTAGCGGCTTCTCAAGAAGAGCTCAGCTCCACTGAGTTAGTTACTTATATCAAATTCTGTTGTTAATATGTGAAGTATAAATTTTTGCATTAAACTCTTATATGTAAATTGTCTTAAAATTATATACGCATCCAAAAATACTTCAGTCCGTGATGTTCATATGTGAGGATTTTCAAAGTCTTCGTTTTCGTAGATTTTCTTTCCCACAAACGTGAACAACCTGATTAAAGTTGCACTTCTCTCTGAGAACTGCGCATAAGGAATAACATTCTTGGATTAAGATTATAAAACAAGCAATTTTGGACCAAACTATAGTCGACGTTACGTTTTTTTGAGCCTCCTCTGAACATTTTGCGGAAAGAGGAGTGGCAGCTGCTGTGACACTCTGCGCATGCGCTGTGCTGTCTCCGTTCGGAAAAAAGAACCATTCTGTTATAACGTATAGTAGTCTGCAAAGAGAGTGAAGCTGAACTGTGGAGTTCAGGGTCAATATTTTTTGTTAGGTGAATACATCCCACGCCGTACCGATTTCATTTCCCGAACTCACAGAGTTCTTGTCCGCAGCAGATGTAGGACTCAGGAATACTGACGTGGACTGTACCAGATACAGCTGGTTCCGGTCACTTTACCACGGAAAGATCACCCAGAACCTTGAGCAGGAAGACTGGCTGACTAGGGACTAAAGGAGCAGGACTACAAAGGTTATGCTGAGTCATGCAGTACCAGAATAACAAAGGGCGTTTTTGTAGGTTATAAAGCTTACTAAAAATTAGTGACACTCGAATATCAGTAAAACGTGTGGGTTTATAAGATACAAGGAATAGTCACTTTACGAACATATGCAAACCAGCCTCTATTATGGATCAATATAACTGAAAATCGATATTCCCTAATAACTTTAAAGTCTCCCATATCGAATTTTAAGAAATATATGTATCGGTTTAAGGTTCCGGTCAGAAGGACAAATCTGATCTCCACATAAACATTTCCTTTTACTTTTCAAAGAAGGCCCAAAATCACCAGAACTTCAAAAAATGAATATTTAAAACTTTCATTTTTAATTTTGTGGCTGGAATAAAAAATCAAAGAGAAACACAAAAAAAAAGTCTTAAATAATCATTATAAATTATTTTTCTGTGTTTATATAAAGTTTTGTAAGCGCTGAGATTTATCATTGACATTACGAAGTTTCACGTTTCTTTCAGGTTATTCAAATACCGCAAAATAATTTTATTACGTGTTACGTAATACTTCCTTCCTCGTCACAGTGATCATGAGGAAGTTTCTGGAGGGTGCTTGAGAAGTGAGTTGCTGGTAACGCGGTAGATACGTAGTAAGACTGCGTGGAAGGGGGGTGCAAAAATGAGAACCAATAAGAGAGGTACAAGACGACGATATCAACTTCTGGATGTTGAAGAGAAATTTCTTGTAGCTTGTAGCAACAGACATCACCTCCCTGTAGTGGCTCGCTACCCCTACTATAAAGACGCCGTCTTCATATGGTCTTGGTGGTGATGAAACTTCTGTGTCATGTTTCAGCTTATAAGAGTGAGTGCGATAGAAATTGATGTTGTTTGGAGAGAGAGAGGGAGAGATAATTTTTTTTTAAAGAAGGGAATTTTCTGGGATAGCACGTGATGAAAAAGGGGATTGAAAGAGCCGAAGAGGGGCGGGTGGTCAGTTGGTCCGGTCAGGTACTCTCTGAGTTATTGCTTTACGGGTACTAAATGTACAGTAAAAAGAAATTCTATGGCGTAATAGGGGTAAGGTTTTGGTACCACAAGTGCCGGCACAGTGCCAAAGTTAGATATATCTACCTCCCTTGTTTCACTCACCTCAAACCACTCAGTCTCCCGCAGTCCCCCCCCCCAAAAAAATACAAAGAGAGAGACAGAAAAGATATTTTTCATCTAGGGGTAACATACAATAGTGCACGCCTCTCCTTTCTCCGACCCCCCCCCCTCACAAACCTAACTCTGACCGAACAAACTACGCCACGCCCAAACCCTGACAGCACATTTTAGTACAAAACTCCGGGTTCTGGCTCATTTGTTAAGCTGTGTCTGTTTAATTTGTGTTGCGAACACGATCTGCGCTGAATATAAATTATTACACCTTCCAGTCTCGGATAATGTACATCCCTGTGTTTACAACATGTAAAGATTTAAACGCATATCGGTAAACCCTCTACGTAGAAAAAACCACTGCACTAAAATGAAAAGAGCATTTTATAGTGCAACCAGCAACATAACTTTCATTTCTTCGTATGTAGTGTCTGGCATGAACACAGTGAGAAGCTGCGATGCAGAACATTTGCAGGACTGCAAATGTGGTTAGAAGGTGTTATTGCAACCAGGGACAAAAAATGAACAGGACTACCTCAGGAATATTAAACCACCTGGATGAGGTAAGACAGAAATTTGGATAGGAATGTGAAAGAAAACATTTATACAGGAAAGGAAAATTACGCAACACAGTCAGGGTGTGAAGCTTTACACAGAAAAGTCAGGGAATGAAAGAGATGGAAAATCAGACAAGACAATAAACAGGCAGAAAAGACAGAAGGGAAAGTCAGATATGAAAATTAAGAAAGTTAAGAGGGAATACCAGTAAGGAAAGCTTAGACAGGAGAATCAGGACATAAACAGGGATACAAGAGAAAACGGGAGAGACAAAGTCTGTCTGGCCAGCGTCAGGTTACTGATCGAACTATTGATCTTAATGCTACAGCGACTACAGACTCTGGTTTCTACAGTACTGTTGCAACAGTTGAAACAGCTACTAAATGATCAGATTTATTGCCTCTTTAAGTTTATTGGTGAAACTAGTCTGAATTTGGTATTCAGCAAAACACGCCACTGGGGGCACGGAAATAACTTTCAGACTCATATAATTTATTGTTCAGATTAACGATACGACGACGTACTACAAGATTCCTTACTCAACTTTAGTTATTACTGAGAGCTTCTCAGTAGTTCGCAAGTAACCCACTGCCTTGGAGGCTACTGCCCTTTTCCATGACCTACCCTCTCTTTCCAGATCACAAGTTCGTTGATCACGGTTAATGGCAGTAATAAACATATTGCATCCGACACGGGGAAACTAAAGGTATGATGGGCTAGAATACGATACAAACTTATTCCTGTTAAGGTTCGGCCACACAGAGCGCTACGTACGCGACGCACGCTACGTCCACTATGTTCGCTATTATCATCATCATCATCATCAGTAATCTGTCAGACGACAGGTCCACAGTCTCTTCCAAAACAATTCCTCCATTTAATGCGATCTAGAGCTTTCTCCTTCAAATGACAGTATCCTCTTCTGTCCCCAAGGTCATCCAGCATCATCATCCAATTTGCTGGTAAAAAGATTCTTCTTCTTGCTAAATGCAGCTTTTGCCATGGCAATCCTGGATTTAATTTCACTAGTACACCTTCCATCATCTGTTAACAAGCTACCGAAATATTTAAAACATTTCACATTCTCCAGTTGCTTTTGGTCTATCTTTATTGTGACTGGGGTTGGTTCGCTATACGAACAGAAAAATATCTCCCTTTATTGCCAATGTGACAGGCCACACAGACTTCCGTACGCTACGAACGCTATGTTCCTTATGTTAGCTGCGTCGCAGAGTGTACACAGCGTACGTAGCGTACGTAGCGAACATAGCGTAGCGCTCTGTGTGGTCGAACCTTTACGGACGAAAATCACTTTATTTACAGACTTTACCCTAAATTTATCTCAGCATGCCATAGCAAACGCAACATATCTAAGAAGAAGCATTTCTATATTAATGACTGAAAGTATGTATATTGTGACATGTGGACCCGTTTTTCGCTTAGTGGGGGGTGCAGTCCAACTGGGTCCACTGGGCACAGCGGCCACTGATTGGCCTATTGTAGCCTGCTCCGGGTTATTATGACGATCAAGAATTTGGTGGAATGAAGATTGGCAAGGAAAACAGAAGTACTCGGAGAAAATCCGCCCCAACGCCACTTTATCCACCACAAATCCAACTTAACCAGACCTGGGATCGAACCCGGGCCGCCGCGGTGGGAAGCCAGCGACTAACCGCTTGATCTATGGCGCGACCAGATGTAGACCCGTTGCTGGGCAACGACTCAGTAAACATATTCCCGCAGCAAAGAATACGCAGACAACAATCGGATATATTTGGTTCTCTTCAATTGCAGGTGAAAAAAGGCACTTTCTTAAAATATTCTATTAACAAGGTCCAGTGACCCTTTCTCTACCACGCGTGCCCATACAAATTTAGAAATATGTTGAACTTACATAGACGTTATTGATATTGTACCTTAATCGGTATCCAACTGATAACATTTCTGTCATTGGTTTCTCTGGACGTTCACGAGAAAGGGGAATATATTTGGAGTAAGAAGAACGCCGTGGCTCCGTGTAGATCTTGTGTGAACCAACGTACCGGAAGAACGTATCGTCTCCATCTTCAGGGCAGAAATATCCGCGAGCGAGGAAACAACGTGAGCACGTGGCTGCAGACACCTGCAGCCCACATTGTACATGTAATATTATCACCTAACGGTCTCGACACTTCAAGTAGCAAAATCGAAGAGGATTTCCTGAAAACAAATCTTCGTGAATTTATTTATTTATTTATTTTTTCATTTTAACTTCTACCCAACTGAATTCCATAACATGACAATCCCAATTAATAAGTCATACAGAAGGCGACATTCTTCGCTATGAAGTTAGCTCCATCTCTCATTAAGCTCGAATGTCTTTGTATAGTTCGCTTTAAACGTTTTACAAATATTCCGTATATTTAGGGCTCTTCATGTAAATAATTTCGTATTTTTTATGAGAATCATACAAAACAGAAAGAGGAATCTTGGGGCAAAACGCAGAGGTACTTTTATGATATAGAATACATTGTGCCTTGAAATATTACTCCAAAATTACTTGTAGTCACCCCTTCACCAGTAGCGTACAATAGATCTCCTAATATTTATAATGTTTATGGCACCGCCCAATAAATTAACATTATAAACACAGTCAAAAAGTTGGGGCACAGCATTCAATTCCAGTCTCTCCTAATTCCACAGCGCATTATCAGCAAGAAGAAAAAATCAGACTCACTTATACGGAAGTTGGGGGAAAAAAACAAGATGTCTGCTCCATGCATAGCTTAGCAACGAATTACATACGGTTATGGATTGGTGTAATTAGCGATTAAAAACAAATAAGTATGGTACAAAAAAAGGAGTTCAAGAAAAAAATAAACTATTTGTGATGAATTATTTTCTAATCTCTTTTTCTTAATTAAAGAGATGCCGGAATCTGGGCGCGATAATTGAATTCCATTCAAGCTAAGCTTCCGCTCCGGTTAACAGGTCTTGCTGGAAACCACACGACTTCGGGTGACATGAGAGTAAGGTGATGTCACGAGGCTCAAACTCCATTATTTTCACTTACAGTCTGAAAGCAGAGTGTACACGTACTAGTTAATTATAAACTTACTTAACAACTCAGGGAACTCAAAACTTTGGACTGAATTCAATACAAGCATCTGAAACAAGTAATAAAGTCTTAATCGTGTTGTACAAGTAAGCACTTGGACCAGTCCGGTTATGTTTATATTCTGCTAAGCAACAGCCCATGAGCTTGAGTTACAGATCGTGTTAATCGAATCCTTACATCTTCCCTGTAGTTTGGAAGGGCAGAAACATAGATGACATTTTAAATTGTTTCAGCCTAACATTTTTATATTTTACTTCAAAAGTCTTAAACTTTTAAATATTTTTTAAATATTTTAATAGTGATGTTTTAACGCGAGGGCAACTTCGGATGGAATGCGAAGGTTGAACGTGCATTCTGTACGTGCATTCAGTACTCCAAGCTAGTGCTGTGCTTTTACACATCGACATTTGTAGCAGTGCCCACACAGCATATATACTATGTACAGTTAAACAACGCCAGTGTTTTCTTGTTAGTACCATGTGCCTCTGAAGATGGTTTTATTAAAACCGAAACATGTAAGGCAAGAGTGAGAAAGAAGTGACCTAAAAAACATTGTTACACTCGACGGACTTTGTATTGATTTTATGATTTTATAGATGACATTCTTCATGATGCACCATAACGAAAATGTCTATCTATCTATCTATGGCAATGCAGGCCTTGTGGACTTTTGACTACTTTATCGGATTCCGAATCTATGCACAGCCGGTAGGACTCCTTGGACAGAGGATCAGACACTCGCAAGGCCGCTACCTGTACACAAACACAGAAGAACGCACACAAACATCCATGCCCTGAGTGGGATTCGAACCCAAGATCCCAGTATTCGAGAAGGCGAAGAAGGTTCATGCCTTAGGTAGGCCGCACATTGGTATGCGTCAAGACATGCAAGAGTCAAAACACAATGTCTGGAACATGACGCAATAAAGGAGGACAGTTGAAACGAATGAGATTANTAGATGACATTCTTCATGATGCACCATAACGAAAATGTCTATCTATCTATCTATGGCAATGCAGGCCTTGTGGACTTTTGACTACTTTATCGGATTCCGAATCTATGCACAGCCGGTAGGACTCCTTGGACAGAGGATCAGACACTCGCAAGGCCGCTACCTGTACACAAACACAGAAGAACGCACACAAACATCCATGCCCTGAGTGGGATTCGAACCCAAGATCCCAGTATTCGAGAAGGCGAAGAAGGTTCATGCCTTAGGTAGGCCGCACATTGGTATGCGTCAAGACATGCAAGAGTCAAAACACAATGTCTGGAACATGACGCAATAAAGGAGGACAGTTGAAACGAATGAGATTATGAAAACCTCCGCACACCCGTCTGAGTCATGATGCTGACGTCAGCTTAATGCTGATGAATCACGAATGAAGCAAGATTGCGTATTTTTTCTGATGTCTTTGATGCTTGTCTTGACGCAGTTTGTGTGCGGCGACCTTAGACAGCGCGGCCACTGTGATCCGCTAACGAATATATAAGCAGGTTAAACCAAATGACGTGGGAGACCAAGGAACTGAACTATCGTTTGCATTATTTTATAGAGCAGTGTTTAGCAGTAATTTTGACTACTATGCATTTTGTCTTCTATGTCATCTGTTCTAGGAAAAACTATCCGTCTGCTAAATGCCCTCCAACTGCTGATGTTATTTGTAAGGGCGTCGAAGTACACGTATTTGGAATCAAAATTCTTTATCTTAATCATTTTTTTCCTTGGCACTACAGCCCGAGTGGACCTAGGCCTACATCCATGAACTCCGTTCACTTCGGTTTTCTAGAACTTACACATTCAGTAGGACTCCTTGGGCGAGTGATCAGCTCGTCGCAAGACCTCTACCTGTACACAAACACAGAAGAACGCACACAAACATCCATGCCCTGAGTGGGATTCGAACCCACGATCCCGCCTTCCGAGCGAGCGAAGACAGTGCATGCCTTATACCGCTCGGCTACCGTGACAGGCTTATTCATATTTTATAATAATATATTCTGAATTATTTAAACATTAACTATGTTAAAGATGAATATTGTATATACATACAGCTTTTCCTACTACGTTTCGCTTCAGGTATGGCTGGTTTATAATCCTATTCCTGCTGAAACCTACTGGTCAAACATCGAATTTCCTCTCTTAAATACAATCTGCGATTTTTAAAGTAAACATCAAAAGCAAATAAGATAACCAAATATATCGTAGGATGTTCACTCAAAACAAGAATTGTGGAGTCACAAAAAGAGGCCGTTACTAGGCAGCGGACCGTAAACAACAACAGAGAAATAGTATTTTCTGAGCAGTCAGTGTTGATGGCTGCTAAAGCAACAATGGAATACGTCATACCATCGCTAAGCAACAGTTGCACTACAATAGAGGAACTGTGTTTTTCACGCAGTCCGTGCTCACGTGTTACAAGGAGGACCAGTTGGCGGATGTTACATAAGGATTATATTCCAAAGAGTTCAGTTTCAAAAAGTTTCGTCGTAAGCCTCAAGGTGCTTAGCACCAAGACGAACTAATAAGCGGTAAACCGCCGTCATAAGATAACATCTCAAACAAAATGCGAGGTTATTTATTCCACATATCACTGCTCTCGGACTGACCGCTTCCCGGGAAGGAAAGGCGTTCCCCATAACATTCAGACCTATGCTACCTGTGCGACACGTACACTTGACAAAGGCGAAACATATTCATACGAAACAAACCCATCCTCTCGTCACAGAGGGTGTTACATAGGGACTAGGACCTCAAGAGTTCAGTTGCAAAAAAAAATCTGTGGTCGTGATTCACAAGGGGCTTGGTGCCAAGACGAAATGATTGGCGGTAAACAGCCAGTCGTAAAGAATCTCTGACTCTAAGTTACAGTTAGACTGCGCTGGCGAGGAACAGAAGCAATTGTAAAAGACGGACCCGTCCTGTCGTCAAAGAGGACGCACTATATCATCGAACCCGTAACAGTCTGACAGTAATAAAAATCTGGTCTTGGGCCCAAGATGGGTACTTATTTATTTTATTATTGCTAGTGGGGTGGGACTAAGTCCCTTGAACTGCGGCCACTTCTGGCCTATTGTACCAGCCCCAGATGATAGGTGACGGTGACTGTGGAGCAATTGGTGAAATGAAGATTGGCAGGGGAAACCGAAGTACTCGGAGAAAACCTGCCCCAGCGCCACTTTGTCCACCACAAATACCACTTGACCAGACCCAGGATCGAACCCGGGCCGTCGCGATGGGAAGCCAGCGACTAACCGCTTGAGCGGCCTACCATCGGTCGTAACATAACTTTAACTTTGGCTTTGGCTTGAGCTGCAGTCTGATAACTGCTGGGGTACAGCTTTTGTGATTTGTTGCTGTGAGAAACTGGTAGCTGGGGACAGTTAAGGAACCCAGAGGAAGGGTAATGTCCGCCGTTGGAAGACGCTACTGAGCAACGGCTAGTGAAGACTATAACAGACTCAGAAAACCTAGTGTATCCTAGAGTGAACTGTGAAGTGTGTAGCACAGTGACAACATAAACCTTTCTTGTAATTACGAGTTGTAAGATTTCAATAAATTCTATTGCTAATCGAAACCCCGTCTATAGTCACTCCACCACACGACAATATGCAGAAATAAAATAAAATGAAACAATATCCATCTGACATAGGCAATCTCATTTCAGTTGTTAAAGAAGATTCCAACTACAGCCTTTAGAGACTTGGAGAGTCTACAGGACGGAAAAGAGAGAATTCATTATATAGAAGTCACCCCGACACTGTACAGCTGAGCACACAGTCGCTTCATCCCTCCAGACACTACAGCCACATGCATTTATTTCTATTGTCTTTTCGCCGAATCTCGCCAATTCCCTTGCTCAGTCATCCGTTGAGGAGAAAGAAAGAAGTTGCCAAAAGCGCTTCCACCCTCTAAGTGTTCTAAACCAATAAAGCGAGCTGACTAGCTGTATATCTCCTCATACTCTCTCATATCCTTCTCCCCGCCCCACGCCCAACCCCCAAACCCCCAGCCCTACTTCCTCCAAGATTTCCATTAACAACTTCCCATGTTTTTCAGGCTACGACATAGTATATACGTATTTCGTTAGCGTGTAATCGTCCATCTTGAAAATTCTAAATTAAAAAAAATTACACACACAAATAGACATGGTGAATGAATTTAGTATGAAGAACTAACGTGTAGCTTTGGGGGGTTGTGACAATAATCCAGCTTCCTTCTGTGCATGTTTTTCATACGTACTTAGCTTTTTAAAAATAGAAAAACATATGAAAAATGAAAATACAGGTCTATAAAATGTAATAGAATATTATCACAAGAAACACATATATTTACTGCACTTTCCATTCGTATCAAATATATGGAGACAGAAAATTACACAATAATTTTCTTCATATATGTACTCTTCATTCAACGGCAATTTTCTTCTTTCCTCTTGCTCCCACTTCGGAGCAGGGATGATTTCTCAGTTTCATGATCATTTTACAGTCGGTAGGACTTCTTGGACGGGTGATCAGCTCGTCGCAAGGCCGCTACCTACGCAAAGGACAACACAAACACAGAATAAAGACACACACACGAGACATCCATGCCTTGTGTGGGATTCGAATCCACGATCCCGGATTCCGAGTGATCGAAGACAATACATGCCTTAGACCGCTCGGCTATCGTGACCGGCATCCAAGATTAATACCGTGACTTAATTAAGAAGGTCAATATGGACAGATATGAGGGAGATGAAAAGTGGATCTAAATTTTAGTAGGAAAACATGAACGGAAAAGGCCATTTGGAAGATCTAGATGCAGATAATATTGAAATATTTATAAATATATGGTATTATGGTATAAATTGGGCTCAACTAAGGTAGGGGAAAATTTATGTGGCTGCTCATGTGAACAGGACTTCATTTTTTAAAAAACGGAATCTTTCTTGAGCATCCATCAGCTTATCAAGCGTCAGATCTATGGAGCTGTTTAGTTTCTACAGAATCAGTTTAGCCCAATTTAATAATATTAATAAAACAAAAAACTCCATGGCGTGTGGTTCGCAAGTGAACTATACCAACCGAGCGACCGCTGCTTGTGGGAGAATTTAGTGCCAACTTTTTCGGATAGACGGTGTCGCGTGGTCAGCGCAACGGTTACCCAAGGCCGTTAAACTCGGTTTTCTAGACCAGAAATAATAAAAATAATAATTCAATTAATTTCTTTATTTATTTGCGTGCTTACTCAATAACCCATCAACATTATCGAATCATTCACGTTCCTTCTAATTTCCTTCCGTACTTGTTAACTTCACTAATCTCTAGACATGACAGTATTCGCAACCGAACAGAATTGACAAACTTGATTACGAAGTCCATAATTATACATTCTCTGAATGATTTATTGGGCCATCCGAAACTTACCGCACTTAATGACTTCTCCGAAAGAGACACGATACATGAATCAATAAAATGAATGGCCTATATGCCGGATGATCAGCAGTTTATGAATTGATCACCTTTTCTGGCCCTGGGGCCCTCCAAACTTTCTATTCAATGGTTACTGGACGCTCTCTTCATGGGGACAGAATAGCCGAAAATTCATGGAGATATATTACACTGTCACCTATACGCCTTCATATCTTGCAGCCTCATCATATGAAAAGATAAATTTTGAATTACTGCAAGAACAACGAAATAAGGAAACATTTTAAAAATAAAAAGGAGAGTTTTATAACAAACAAAAGTAGGCATATTTCAAAGAGTAAATATTGGAATATTAAGAGGTATATACTTTTAATTAACAATGTACTTAAGGGAGGAAAATACAGATGAAAGTTCACAAAGTTAAGTGAAGCAAGCTTAAACGAATTCAGATTCTTGGATACAAAGAAAGAAAGGAATGAAGTAAACAGATCAAAAGTAATATCTTGGAATTGTTAGGAGCAGTTAAAGTATGTATAAAACAAAGGAGAGTAGAAAGAACGGTAATTAGAAAATAACCGAAAGCATAAGCAGTTAACATAATAATGAAAATGAACAAAATGTGGAGAATATATACATACAGGGTAAATCGGATCATGGAACACTGCAAAGCTATTATGTAGCTTCTGGTACTTCCAGAGAAATGAGAAGCAGAGACGTCAAAGAGACAGAAACATAAATTAGAGGTAACGTTATTCTTCATATAAGACTAAGTATAAGAAAATATTACATTGTCACGTGTTAGTGATTAGACACAGGGTTTGGATTGTTAACTTGGTTTATTGGAGTCTTACAATTCGTAACTACACGTAATTAGAGCGCTCTCGCTAATTCAAGCACTCGATTTCTCACTAAACTCACTCACGAACTGAGCCCTTCTTGAGAAGCCACCAATTCTGCAGCTACTCAACAACTTCCCAGCATTTTATGGAACCCGAAAGTTCATTACCGTATTCACAAGAGCCCTCCACTGGTCCCTATCCTGAGCCAGATCAATCCAATCAATACCATTCCATCCTATCTCTCTAAGATCCATTTTAATATGCCTTGTTCTTCCTAGTGGTTTCTTTCCTACTGGCTTCCACAAATACCTTATAGGCATTCCTGATTTCTCACTACAACACAGTCAGTTTGCCTTCACCAGCCGCTGCTAGGCTGGCGGCTGTCTCGCGACTCACCCATTGAAAATCAAAGTCACATTACGACTGACATCAGTCGGCCAGTCTGTCTTCGTGTCAGACCCATTCTATGGTTCAGGACTAGATTTTTATTACTGCAAGACGTTTGCGGCTTTGTCAATGGGGGGCCCCTTCTCTGACGAGAGGACGTGTCCGTCATAGCAGTACATGTCTATATGCAGCCATTTTGCTTCATGAGTTTTAATACAAGTCAGAGTCAAAGTTTTGTTACGACTGACGGTCAGTCGGCCAGTCTGTTTTGATACGAAGCCCAATCTGACGCCGGAGACCAGATTTTTGATACTGTCAGACAGTTATGAGTTCCTTTAACTACCTCTGAATGCACATATAGCATTTCAAGCGTCACTTTTTCTTTGTAAATACCAGCATTTATTATCTAATTCAACACTGTGGATTCTTGCCTGAGAAAGTGATAGTTATTCGGATGGCGCGGAAATTGTGTCTTCTTGAGAACAAGCAAATGGGCTACATCCTCTGACAGATTGATCCAGTCAATATCTTCACATCCCACTTCTTTAAGATTCATTTTAAAATTATCACAGCTTTCCAAATTGCCTCTTCCTTCCAAATATCAGGAATAAAACTGTGCAAGTATTTATCATCAAACCGTAAAACTTGTTCTGCTTGCTTTACAAGACGGAGAAACTGTCACGTTTCGCTTCATTATTTAAAGGTTGCATCATGTAACTTCCCGACACTGCTTCCTTCTAATAGAATGTGGCACATTAAACAGAACAAACTGTACGTGGGCAATGATACGCAAGGATACGTGACGTCAGCGAATGGGGAAGAACTTGCCCCATTTCGCCAGTTCACACGCATGCGCGCAGAGTTGGATATTCCAGGAATCTGCGAAAGTCAACCCTCTACAAACTGAAACTTGCCGAATAATTAATAACACATGGTCACTCTGCCGCACGAATAAGCTACTGTGTTGGTGTGACCCCTGTATAATAGGCATCAGGTGTGAGCAGTGGCACGGATGCAGACCCTGAGGGTAAGTAAAAAGAGGAAGTCCGAAGGGGGAGGGGGGTCCGCTACACTAGCAGCAGACGAACAAAACTCTGTTCACATTCTAATCAGAAACCATTCGTTTAACATGGCGTTCGGACATGTGTCTATGTATAGATCTCGGGTTTCAGCATTGAACCGCAGCTGCAAAGTTGACTGCTATATCAGAAATGCTTTCCATTGTCCTACTACACCCTAATATGGAATTTAACTATTACAAATTATTAATTTGTGACTACCTATATAAGCAGGGATAGCTCAGACATTAGAAAAATCAGTATAAATTCTTAGTGGAAAAACCTGAAAGAATATACTTCTCTCAAGACCTAGGCATTCTCTCTCTCTCTCTCTATGGTTCTATAGTCCTTGGGAACTTGGCCAGTTTTTCAGTATTTTAATCCTATAAACAGTCGGTAGGACTCCTTGGACGGGGGATCAGCCTCTACCTACACATACAATAGCACAAACACAGAATAAACCACACAGAAATCACTGTCTCAAGTAGGATTCGAACCTACGATCCTAGTGTTCGAGCGGGCGAAGACGGTTCATACCTTATATCGCGGGGCCACTGTGATCGGTTTAAAAGGTAAAGTTGACCCTGTGCTTAACTAATTAATCACTACGCCATGAAGACGTATTTGTGAGAGGATGTATAGATCCATTTATTCTTGACCTCGGCACAAGTTGTAGGTGAGTGGTCAGTTTCCCCCGGTACCCACTGGAGCGGAGGCTGGGTGGGACCCAGAGCCGGTTTCACTAAGTGGAAAAGAGAAAATTCTAGACCCTAATGGGACTCGAACTCCGACCCCTCGGTCGTCCAGCCCATCGCCAGTCGCAATACCAATTGAGCTACCCCGGATTCCAGACCTAGCCATAGGCAGGACAATATTACAAGAAGTTCTGAGAAGAACTACTCGCCTGTGATCATCTGATAAAACACGGACCTCATACAAAACGAAAAAATAAGGAAGATACACAGACGTAGATATCGCGGTGATCTCATAAACCTCTTTTTATTTTTTTTCTAAATTAGGGGGATACACAGACACAAGGACATGCACACAGAGATCAAGGCGTTTTTATAAGCCTCCTTTCGTTTTTAAAAGGAAGTAGGATAAAAATGGATCTGAAATAAAAGCTGTTGGATGATACTGGATGCATTTGGCTCCAAATATGGTCTACTGACATTCTTAGGAGAGTAATAAATCTTCGACTTCCATGGAAGGCTTTGAATTTCTTTAGTAACTGTGCGACTGTTAGCTTTTTTTAGGACTCTTCAGTGGAGTTGTTAATTCATTAACGTGACTAATAACGGACTAGACGATCTATTTATATTCTTCGATAGTGATTTATTTACTTTTTGCCATTGTGTTCTGACCAGCCCTGAGGTCCGTACAACGTCCACTATCCAACGGGTACCATATCTCGTTCTCCTTTATAAATCTGCCGCAGTTTAAAACTGATAATTCCCTTCCAGCTATCTCAAAAGACAATACTTTCTTTTCGCCATGAAAAAAAATATGGCGAGTGGCGTATACATCTACTCATTCTTAACTTCAGCAATAAGTGAAAGTAAATGATTAGCTTCGTAATCCGGCCGCTTTAACTCCGGGAAGGAAACCTCAGTACCCATTCTATAGTACTGGTGGCTTGCATCCAGAGATTATCTGAACCTGGAAGGCAACGAACCCAGATCGTCTAGCCCGTAACCAATCACTATGTTGCCTGCGACTCCCGGCCTGTAGTCTATCCTATCTCAATGGAAAATATAATTTCAAGAAAACTATTGGGAAGAGACAAATTAGTTCATACAAATGCAAAATATTGTCAAGTGATTGAGTGACTATAGACGGGATTTGGATTGGTAATTGGATTTACTGAACACTTACAGATCGTAACTAAAAGTAACTATAGCGCTATCACTAATTCACACACTCTACATTTCACTACTGCACGTACTAAGTCTTCTCACTCTGCTGTGTCTTCACTAGTCGCTGCTGGTGATGGAACTCGACAATGTCCTCTGCCTCGCGCTAGCGTTCATACCGGCTGACGACTGTCCCGCAACTATTCAGCGATCCAGCTGTCGGCTCTCAACTAACTTCGGCTCCCTACTTGTCTCGCTTATAACTTCTCGGCACGTACCGCGCAGAAAACACTATTCCTCTGTTGTTGTTTGCAGATTGCTGCCTAGCAACGGCTGCCGTACAGTCTCATATCTCGCGGTCGTCCCTTAACAATTGTCTACATGCCACAATATAATACTGACAAATATTATAATCGTTAAAAATAAATAATTAAAATTAATATTGAAATTCAAATCTCTTTTACGCAAATTGTAGAGATAACTTAAACGCGGATATACGAAATGCAGAGAGTGGGAAAGGGGACTTATAACATTGTGGAGTCAGCTGGGAGTGTGGAACCACACAACTGCTACAAGTATTCCATCCGACTCGCTGCTCGAGAACTGCTTCAGGCTATTGTGACAGGCTGAAAGTGGATTTCCACAGACTCTTCATCCGAAGCCCTATTTTGCAAGTCGACATACGCCATATGTAATCACTGCACTAAATAAAATATATAGTTGATGCAGTGCTGTTAAACAGTTCATTAACTAAACAACCCGGACTGTGTTAGGGAGAGAATCCATCTTCAATAATCGTGCATTTCGTATACTTCGGGAGAAGTGGAATGCATATAGGATATTGGTGGGAAAACAGAAGGAAAGAGACCACTGGGGAGACCAAGGCGTAGGTGGGTGAACAATATTAAATTGGATCATAGAGAGAACGGATGGAATGGCATGGATTGGATTGATTTGACTCAGGATAGGGACCAGTGGAGGGCTCTTATGAAAACAGTAATGAACCTTAGGGTTCCATAAAATGCTGTGAAATCCTTGAGTAGTTGCGCAGTTGGCGGCTTCTCAAGAAGGGCTCAGCTCCATGGGTGAGTGAGTGAATATATATATATTTAACAGAGTGTCATTAAAAGATTACTAATCATCTTTCATGACACGAAAGATAGTGGGTTGGGATGTGAGGTTCTCACGGAAGTAGCAACATTACGGTCTTCTCGGATATGACGCCGTGACGCCGTGGTATACAGATACCAACCTCTCGGAGGAACTCACAGTCTCCATCTTCAACTATTCTGAAGATAGAACTACCTCCGCCTTCAACAACCCTGAAGACTTATACAGTAGTTTCTTCGAAACATTCAGGTTTCCCTATTAAATGTATGTATAATCTCTATCATGTAAGTTACATCCTTCCTGTAAATTATCCTGTGTGATTTAATTACGCTTGTGAGAATAAAGAGTTAAAATTAAGGATATGAGGCATTTCATTGCGTACTTTTCTCCATCCACTTATTTCCGGTCTCAGAGATGCTAATTGCCTTCCATGCTTTCTTCTGAACACGAGACTGCAGTGAAAAAGTTGCCCCCGGCATTCTCCGCCCGTTTAAAAGCGCAAACTGTCTAGATCTATTCTTTGACAATGAAGTTTTTTTGCTTTCGAAGTATCAAATGGATTCTTAAAACGACAAAGAACTTAAAGCTATTCAATGTAAAACGAATACGGACCCAGAACAAATCTTGTGTCTGGTTCTATTGAAAATAATATCCCTTTTCTCGTGGGCCACATGATGTAATATTGGACGATTTTTATAAACTCCTTATATAAATGAAGGGGGTTGTTATTTTAAAAAAGTGGACTTCAACGAAGAAGTTCAACACTTGGAATACCCTATGAATCGGTTTAAAGGAAACAACAGCAACCACTTGCTGTGTTCCACCTGTTGAAGGCAGTCATGTCATCGCTATATTGAATTCTTCTGCGTGTTTTTGTAAGACCTCTTAGATGGGAGGCTGGAGATGACGTCACTGTTTCCGTAACAGTCTATGAACGAAGAGACATACATCTCTGAGTATTTCAAGGGAGCTTTCCTATTGGTTGTCACTAATGCTATCGATCCCGGTTCACGCATTATCGTGTTTGTTCTTTTAACTTCTTACGCGAGTTTTCCTCTTTGCCTGTCACTTGTTTGTGTTCGTCTACTTTCACGGACCGTTACCTCGGAAGTTACAAACCGGATAGCTGAGTTGGTATAATGACGGGCTACGGGCTGGACGGTCGCGGTTCGATTCCCGGTAGGTGCAAGGCAATTTTCTCTACTTCACAGCTTGCAAACTGGCTCTCGGGTGCATTAATTCTCGTATCCAACGGGTACTAGGCGCTCTCTCCTCGGAGATAAAGCGGCAGGGACGTGAGGCTCACCGCTCAACTCTGTCGAATGTCGAGGTAAAGAATGGTGGAGCTATACGTCCACTCCCGTCTTCACGGCGTGGTCTGTAATTAATTAAGCACAGGGACATCTTAGAGCTCTTGTACAGTGAGCATCAGCGTTTATCCACCAGAGCATATCCTGAAGGTGGAGACACAGGGACTCTGAATCACTGGACTTCGATTCTGAACTGAAGTAACTTGTTACGCGGAATATTAGCATACCGTGAAAAATTCCTCAGGGTTGAGTGATTGCGCGGAAAGAGCAGAAACTATGTCTCTTCAGTATGAAGCACAATACCGACAACTGAATGGCGATGCTTCATAAGGAATAGGATAATTTGGGATAGCTCAGTCAGTAGAGTGGCTGGTCGACTGGTTGAACGATTCCAGTTCATTCCACGGGAGGTATAGGATTCCTGAACGCCATAGAAATGTCCCGATAAAGAGGGTGAAAGGTGAAGTTGACAACTTATCTCCATTTTATGTCGAGATTAAAAAATGTTGGTGGTTCTTTTACATTCAAAGCGAGATACATTCCCAGTACGGTGCTTCGACACATTTGTCATAAAGGAAGAAACAGACTTTCACAGTCAAGACCTGGTTTTCATATATGTTATTTTATATTTGCAATAAAAGTTCATGCTCTCTGATTCTGACGTAACAAAACGAACTGCAACTGTATGAAATACACCATTTTGATATGTGCAGTATTATGAATTTCTATTATACAATCTGAAATTGCGAAGGGAAAAATAAATATAAAGGAAAAACTACATGGTACCGTTTACATATGACATGAATGTATATTTTCGTATTGTTTATTAACCATTCTTAAGTGAAATTTAACTCTATTTTACTCCTGGAAAATATATTTCGACATGTCACACCCAATAGCTAGTCACAATTCGGTAGAATTTTTAATATTACAAGTTTTGAATTTATATCATGTTTTACTGTAAAGGTTATTTGCACGCAATCCATTCGTCAACAGATATTTATGTCCAAACAATGTCATCATTTTCAGTAATACCCAATATAATGTTTTCGCACGTCGTTGGCCACTGTACATAAATTCTGTATCGACATAAATTACATGCATCCCTTACAGGTCAATATTTAGCCTTCCGTACACACATAATCACCGACACGGTACTGAACCAAGCACAGAGCAGTGCAGAGTTCAGGGGAGTAGCAAACAAACCTACAATTTGAATGCATATTTAAGAAAGTTTAGTGGGAAGATGCAATATCGCTCAACTGGGGAGCGTTCTTGAGAAACTGATCAACACAATCAACATGAAGCAAAGAAGAAGGAACGTTTTATCTTCATGAAAGAGCTATTTGCTCTCAGGAAATCTGGAGAGTTTTGTATGAACTAGAAAAGTAAGGAAGAAGAGAATTCCGATCACGAACAACACTCTGCAGTGTACTCAGACTAGTCCAGAGAACGTGATTAAAAAATTAAGGAATTGCATGTACAGCGTAACTGCAAATGCTAAAGGAAATGTTGTGTAGGATTGCCTGTAATCCCTGAGCAAGAAAAAGTTTAAAGAGGGACGTATTTTTAAGAAGAAAACCGCATAAGGCTCTCTGATTTCAGGACCATTAGCTGCACAGAATATGAGAATCGCACACTGTCAGTTGAAGTCACAATAACAGACCCAAAGGAAACTCATAAAGTGAAGACAATTGCAGCTTAACTCAAAACTGATATCGTCACCATTGAAGAATAAGGCTGATACAAACAATATGAATGTTGTGTATTTTTTCTTGCAGTCAGCTGAGTAATGAAGACATAGACATCTAGCGCTTCGGAAATTATCACTGCCTCCAAAATGAGGGGCAGATATCAATATCTGATAGAGACATTATCAGTCTACGAGACTTCGTAAATCGATTCCATTTTGGTATGGTTGACTGGCCACGGAAAATTCATTACATTGGTTTTTACTCCGCGTTAAAGTGCCCAGTTTCTGGCGCTCTCTCTGGGACATAAATTACTGTTATATGTATTGAGGTTAAGGAGGATACTGATCAGCGTCTCCGGGACAACCGAATAATTTACGCAAAAGAAATTTCACTTGAAATAAGCATGTTTTTTTTTTGAAGTGTGATGCTGTGTAGGATAGTAGATAATTAGCAATGTTCTTATACTGTAGGTAGGAAATTACAAGATGGAGGCAGCGGTTCACTCGAAACGTCGTACCCAACTGCCAAAGCTACATGTCGTCACATCCAGGAAGGGAATAATCTTTGTAGACCACTGAACTAAATGCTCTGAAAGTAAGTGCGACTAGGAAGGAAAAAGAGGATACTTAATTGCGGTGTGATTGTTTCTCAGGAGAACCGTCTTCAGTGTTTCAGTTACTATCGCATCCTTCCCTCACTAAGACAGTACTGGCCCTTTTCACCAGAACGGGAAAGCTTAGTCTAATTTTAAGCAAGCACATGTTTCAGATTCGTTTCTGCAAATTTTGCACACCACGAATGTATTGGACCCTAAAGAACCAAAATAAAGTTCGGCCAGAAACCTCTGTTGCAGACGCCCATACAAAAATTTGTCGAAATCTGTTCGGTAAAATTTGGATGACTTCCCAATATGGCTTAAGTTTATGGAGTTGGTTGAAAGGATACAAGAGCTAAATAACTGTGTGCTGTTACTGCTACTACGACCACCACCACCACCACCACCAACAACAACAACAACAACAACAACAACAGCAGCAACAACAAGAACAATTAGAACTTCGGTTCCACTCTCTCTCTCTCTCTCTCTCTCTTAATTATAATTTGTGCAGCATTATCGCTGTTTCTACATTTTATACTTCGACAAACACACTATTCCCCTCCTGACAGTGCAATTAAAACACAGGACCTTGCTCTTCAAATCACTCCAGACACCCTCTATCCGCTAAAGTTGGCATTAATTTCGCCAACAAGCGGCGGTCGCTTGGTCGGTATACTACGCTCGCGGACTCAAGCCACAGAGTTTTTGTTTTGTTTTTTGTCGGGTTACTATGAAGAGTCTGGGATGTGTCACCGTATTGTCTGGTAGAAATCTACCTAAGTTTCACAGGAATTTCCCATTAGACTACACGGCGTCACATCCTACAAGACTGTACTCATTATAGGTACAAATGTTTCGATATTATTTCCCGGATATTATCATTCAACTTGCTCAGTTAGGAACTTGGTGCGCGCTTCCAATAACACGGATGAATTTTCCCTTTTTGTAGCCATATTTGACGGACGTGATTTAAACTTTGTGATGTTGTTTACCTGATTTGATTGACTAGCAGGCAGGATATTGTCTGGTTTCTGCAATGTCGAGAAGAGATGAGGTGGTTTTGTGGCGATGAACGTGAAAGTTTCATTACACGGATCAGCCGCTCTCAATAGAAATCGACATCGTAAACCGCTCGCTTTCAAAGGGATGTCACTCTTTTGTTTCCCACTGACTCACTCCTGGTCATATTGCGGCCAAAGTTTTAGGTGGCCGACATTACACCGAAGTATGGTCACTCTCCGATCGATTGATGGGGAAAACATCGATATTATTAAACTACCATGAAAATATGTAATTTGTAAACTTTCATCTGAATTGAAATGTTAATGGCCACGAAGTTTTAATAAAACCGGGGAAACCTGGAAGAAAATTTTCATGAAGACTGAACAAATAGCTAAACATAAATTTGCCCCTGTGCTTAACTAATAAAGCACTATGTCATGAAGGCGTATGGGGGAGTGGATATATAGGTCCACATTTTCTTGACCTGTGCACTAGTTGGAGGTGAGTGGTCAGATTCACGTCCCGGGAGAAAGAGCCCCCGGTTCCAATTGGATAGGAAGTTGAGTTGACACTAGAGATGGTCTGGACAACTTGGAGAAGAGAAAATTCTTGACACTACCGGGACTCGAACTAAGAACCCTAGATCGTCCAGCCCATAGCCAGTCGCTATACTATCCCGGCTCCAGAGTGAGTACATATTGATGAATATTAGACTGCGAGAAAAATAAGAAAATTATCAAATTTCATTCCAATTATAATCATGACCAGAATTAAATTGGTACAGTGAGATGGTGATCCGTTCGTGAACGGTATTTACCTAAGGATTTGAATATATACAGTGATGTTATTAAACTGAAGAGACTGGCAGTCATGATTAATGGTAACTGGACCGAAAGCCGAAACTGGCACCTGCCAAATAGATTCATATGCAGCGTTAGCTCATTATCAATGTTACATTACATTACATTGCATCACGTGGAACCAGAGTTAGTCAAAATGGCTGTAGGAGGTTGAATATGTCATATAAATACAAAAATATATGTACAGTACAACTGAAGTTTTCACATAAGAAAACACAGTGGTTACACATAAAGCTATTGTACATATATACATAAATACTGTCAACTCATGCTAATTACATAACCTTTAAACGGATGAGACACTTTTAGACAGTAAGTATACGTGTATATAAACAGAGTAAAATGTGTGGTGTGTCAAGTATATTCTTGATGTTATTTCAAATCGTGCTCTCTCTTTCATAAAGCTTTTGAGATAAGTTGGCAGATTACTGAAAACAGTGCCGAACAATTGGGTTAGATATAAAAAAGGAGATAATTCTAGATGCGAGAAGTACTATTTTCTGGGATGTGAAGCCATATAAAATGGCAGAAATTTACGCGAAGTCACTCCGAAACATCGGCACGCATGCCAAATTCCATGGCATCGCACCCCCGGAGAAAATATTCTTCACAGTCACTGTTGTGAGAATCTCAAATCTAACAGATCCAAGTTATTTTTAGTTTCGCTTAAATTTAGATGTTAAAACGCGAACTGTCCCGTCGGTAACCACATCACAGGAGGAAGATATCCAATATGGATATGGATCCATATTGGAATTAAGACACAATTCAATTAACTAATGCTTGTATTCATCATGTGCCCGACGATGACCCAAAATAGGGCTCGAAACATGTAGCGTGAAAAAAAAAATAAAAACAAAATGTTGAGGCATTTTTATTGCTAGTGGGGTGGGACTAAGTCCTTTGTACTGCGGCTACTTCTGACATATTTTACCAGCCCCAGATGATAGGTGATGGTGATTATGGAGCAGTTGGTGGAATGAAGATTGGTAGGGGAAATCGAAGTACTCGGAGAAAACTTTCCCCAGCGCCACTTTGTCCACCACAAATTCCACTTGACCAGACCCGGGATCGAACCCGAGCCGTCGCTGTGGGAAGCCAGCGACTAACCGCTTGAGCTATCGCGCGGTCCTATGTTGACGCATTGGTGTCTATTTGTTGTTCTTTCAGAAATATTGTTGTGTAGACTGTCCTTGTTGCATATACATCATATATCCTATAGCAGAGAAGTGTACTCGTACTTACATGCAGACTAGTTACATATGGAACCATTCACATAATTCGATCTGTATCTTACTAACAGCTTCATCAGTATAAAGACAAGCGAAGGAGAACATATTTGTGTGACGTCTTGATTTATTGGCAATATTCAATCACATTCCCGCTTCCATTTTCAGTGTAGCATCTATTTATAAATATATTATACGGTCTGGAAATGTTTTTCAAACATGTTCTACGATAGTTCATTTCATTCAAGCCTTACAAAAACCTTTTTCGTTATGTATAAATGCAATAGGATTGAACTTCTAGTTTTTTGATCCTATGGGCCATTGTGAATACAGAGACGGTGTTTCCTGTAACTGTTGCTTTCTGCTAATATTAGCGTTTTATATACGGCCTGTTGCATTTGATAATTGCTGTAACGTAACAAATGTGAATAAGAACCTTAACCTTATTTACACCAACCCACAGTCACAGCAGATATTTCCTTTTGTTATGTGCCGCGCTATGGTGAGGAGAGTGGTGATGATTAGAATCATATCATCTCCCTTTGCGACCAATATGCCGCGATACACAAAACTGATATAAGGTTGATGGCAAAATGTTTTTACATCAAAGTTATGTCTTTATTTACACAAGGAGAGGTGTATATATATTTTGTTCCGTAAGTTTTAGAGACGTTTTCCGTATATTTTCATTATTCATTTTTCCTTTATATTCATGACAAATTGTGTTTCCTTGAATAAACATTGACGATGTATTGAAAAGAACTGTCTTTATCATCATTTCTGATAGGTCTATATTAAAATATAAATATTTTGTAAGATTTAAAATATATTTTTTGCGAGTTTATTTCAAGAATGATGAAATTGGGGAATATACGAGGCCTTTAATGGAGGGGGAGTTGAGAATTCCGTACAAAATTGTAGTCGGACACTTGAAAGGAAGAGACCATTTTGGAGACTGAAGGTGGTGGATGGGCAGTGCGGATAGTATGGATCTTAAAGAAATACTCTGCGAGGCTTCAGACTGCTTTGATGGGGCTCAGGTTTGAGTCTAGTAGCAGCCAATTGTAAGCATGGTAATGGAAATTTGAGTTCCATCGGGAGTTTCTGGACAACTTGGATGACGATTATATTCTGAGTTAGCCTATTGCATGCAGTTCGTATATTGATATTACTTCTATTTATTTATTTATTTAATGAATCTATTATTATTAGCTAACAAGTAGGACAAACACGACATTGTAAGTGAGGTAAAATTGACATTTCGTTTTGTATTTCACAAATGCATGCACATATTAAAAAGCGAAAGGAATCAGACAAAATTATGTTATTTTCTGCTAGAGCCATAAATAACTTTCTGGGGAAACACTAGCACGATTTGGTTTACATGCTGTACGTATCGAAATGTTGGTTATACTAGACATGCTGATTTCACATCATCTGAAACTGGATTTCATTGTAACTTGCTGAGTGGTTTCTGAGAAGGATATGCAGAAATGTAGACACTGAGAACAGCTATGTATATATTGTATTTCACATTGGTCCCTCTGGTGACTCTTAAAGTTCTGATGGAAAGATTAATTATTTGATATTCATTTATAATCATTTATTTGTTTATTCAAAATTTAGTTATAACATTTGAATTTTTATGACGATTATAAAACAGAAGATCGCATTAAGTGGAGGAACTGTTTTGGAAGAGGCTGTGGACCTGTCGTCTGACAGATTACTCATGAATAAAAGATAAAATTTTCCATGTGCTTAACTAATTTAGCACTATGCCATGAAAACGCATGCGGGAGTGGATATATATTTCTTGGCTTCGGCACTAGTTTGAGGTGAGTGGCCAGCTTCTCGACCCGGCCGCTTTACCCCCGGGGAAAGAGTCCCTGGCACCCATTGGATAGGAGGCTGGACGGGTCTCAGAACCGGTTTGGAAGAAGTGAAGAACAGAAAATTCTTGACTCTACCGGTTACTAGATCTCCGAATCATCTAAAAATTAAACGCCGCATAACCTTGTTTCGCAAGAGTAATACGGAGCTTTAACAGAAATCAATTTGAAAGTTAATGTCCATATATTTAGAGTTCTGCTGGGTGAAGTATGGAGTGAATTCCGACATGGAGGAGAAAAGATACACTCTCCGCAGAGCTAAGGCCACAATTGTTCAAAAGCAATTAAGTTTAATAGACCAATAGAAATCATAATAGAAGAGCTGTGAAGAAGCCCACAATTTCAATCCCAACAATAGGGCAGATTAGCACACTACTTCTATGACGACATAAATTTTAATTCTTAATACAAATACCGTCCAATCGGTAAACTCAGATCAGACTTAGGGAGACGCTCTTAGCGTCAAATTTGTGACTAACATATTGCGTCCCGCTCTCGCTTTATTCTCATAGAAATCGCTGCGTCACCCTTGACCATCAGTTGTACAGAGACGTGTGTTGAATACGCTAGATGATGCAAAGTCTGTTTACACAAATTCATAAATGCGTACTCTAAAGTATTCGTGCTTAATGAATCAAGTTAACTGATCTAAGTGGTGTCTGAGTCACAGAATAATTGTATTGTGACGTGTAAACCCACTGCTAGACGAGTCGGTAAACACGTCCCCGCGGGCACTACCGCATGCGACAACAGGACGTTTACTGCTAGGTAATAACGCGGTAAACACTCCTCGTTAGTACTGTAGGCTGTGTTTTCTGCGTGGTCAGTGCAAAGTGGTAATAAGGAAGTGTTTTACAGTATAGAACAAAATTTCATGTGGAGGCAGGGTCGAATACCTCCACCGCGACCCTGCGAGTCGTAGGAGGCGACGAAAAGAGAAGTCACAAATCTAAGAGTGTAAAATATGGTCGCGAGTCCCAAGGAACTCGGATCCAAGAAAGACTGCGCTATCAAGGGCCAGCACCATGTACAAATGGCATACCCGTCCTCTCGTCGGGGAGGGAGCCCGCAAAAAGCAAGACCGTAACTGTCAAACAGTAACAAATATCTGGTCATGAGCCCCAAATGGGGCTCGACACCAAGACTTGCTAACTGAATGACTGACGGTCAGTCGCATTGTGACTTTGGCTTTGATTTGATATAGAACAGAGTCTTCAAGAAGTGAAGAATCGAGTTTCCAGACGCCGGCCTGCCGGGATATGAGGAATTGAATTGAGTCGAGTTTCCAGACGCCGGCCTGCCGGGATATGAGCTTGGGAGCAGAGGAATTGAAGTGAATCGAGTCTTCGGAATTGGCAGCTGAAGAATAATGGCAAGAAGGGAATTAGACTACGACAAAAAGACTTCGCGTGTCATTTGAAGTTGCAGTGGGACTGCGATAAATCCGTTGCAAGGATACGACTAATGAAGACTGAGAACTCTAGTGCATGCGTAACGGTGAATTAAAGTGTCTAGAATAGCAATAGCGCTGTGTTGCCTATAGTCCCGAAATGTGTGAGTGTGTAAGGTGCAATAAATCCAACCATCCAATCCGAAACCCGTTTTGTAAGTCACGAGCACACCCCTACAATTGACAATATTAATACAGTTTACCTGCGTAATTAAGAACAACATAATCTTAAAGCGTGTGTTACTATCCATTAAAAAGGAGGGGGTGGCTGTAAAGCTACCCCAGTAACAGGCCGTGGTGGCCCACAGGCTTGTGAGACGTCGAGGTTCCCATATTTTCTAGACAATCGGCTCACAGATGGCAGTAAGTATATTAGCCTTACGTGCCGGTCGCTTTTTACCTCCAGGAAGATTCCATGTGCTTATTTCTGATAGAAGTAAGGTAAAGTTGTCCCTATGCTTAATTAATTAAGCACTACACCATGAAGGAGTAAGGGGGAGTGGATATATAGACCCATATTTTCTTGACTTCGGCACTAGTTGGAGGTGAGTTGTCAACTTCAAGTCCCGGCCGCCTTACCCCAGGGGAATGAGACCCCGGTACCCACTGGATAAGAGGTTGGGTGAACCTCAGAACTTGTCTGGACGACGTTGAGAAGAGGAAATTCTTGATTCTACCGGAATTGTAACTCCGATCCCTCTGTCGTCCAGCTCGTAGTCAGTCGCTATACCGACTATGCTTAAAAAGATATGTGTTAAATCAGTGAATGTTTCGTTGCAAACTCTAAAGAATGAACTATTATTCAGTGAAACGTGTGGCCATTTCGACTCTCCTGAGGTCCTCACGAAAAAACCGATCCTTCTGTCACGCCTAGACGCTTACCAGATTCCGTAAGGCCTTACTGTGGACAACACCATTCGGCACGCAATTACTCCGTATGTCACTTGAATCCAATCAATCTCCCTAATACACGTAAATAAATCAAAGTGGAGGAAGGGAAGTGTACAAGGTAGAACGGTGTCAGCCTTCAACCTGACGATCGAAGCGAAATTAGAACAGGACGTAGAAGGAAGCCGTGTGTTCACGTGACTGCAACCAAAGGAAGAATCCGCTGCCTCCCGTTTTCTTCTCTGTACAAGATAAATTGCATCGTATGAACCCAAAACGGTTTTGTGACATTTGAATTAAGCGGAAGTCATTACATCGTAGGAAACGGTGTAATATGGCTTCCCATTTGTCATCGGGAAGAAAACTGAGAGGGGAATAAACGGAGAAAAAGTGAAATTGCTGAGCGGGTCCCTGTACGACAATTAATAGCATACGCAAGGTATCTGTCACCGTCAGCACAACAATTAACAACAAAACTGATATTAAACCGTGTTAATACTTGTTTTACTTAGTATAGCGACTTGGCCGCGCCATAGCTCAAGCGGTTAATCGTTGGCTTCCCATAGCGGCGGCCCGGGTTCGATCCCGGGTCTGGTTAAGTGGGATTTGTGGTGGGCAAAGTTGCGCTGGGGCAGGTTTTCTCCAAGTATTTCGGTTTCCCCTGCCAATCTTCATTCCACCAATTGCTCCACAATCACCCTCACCTATCATCTGGGGCTGGTACAATAGGCCAGAAGTGGCCGCAGTACAAGGGACTTAGTCCCACCCCACTAGCAATAAAAAAAATAGTATATCGACTTCATGTTTCGATCATATTAGATGATCATCAGGTGATACATAAATATATACATGTCTTTGTTGAATTATTCGGCTAAAATGAATTAATTTGACAATCTAATTGTCATGAATAAACTATCACTATTTACTCTTGATGCTAAACTCTAATAAATGGGCGAAAGTGACGAACTAGGGAGGGAGATAATAAGATAAGCAGTAGGAAGTTAATTCTGCCTACGATTTTGCCACTTTTATCATCTTATTGAGTACAATTTTAATATATAACATTTTAACATATAGTAGCATTGCACTCAGTATAACAAACGGACAGCAGAGAATATACCCCCTGTAAATACTAATCCATATGAGGGGTGAGCAGTATGAAAAGAGGAAACATATAGTAGATAATTAACGCAAAACGTATCTAAATACACGCTGTGGTGGTGGAAATACAATATAAGATGATGCTGCGATATAATATTTTGACATGACGCCCAAAAGCCAGAAGTGTGAAGGCAGAATAGACGCTAATTTTAAGCAATGACTCTGTAAACATATTCACGCGTCGAGGACTATGCAAGCAACACTCGAGTGAATTCCGTTGCCATGCAAAGGCGCAGTAAATACGCCTGTTCAACAATAGAGGCTGTGTTTTCTGCCTGTTCCTGCCGAGGAGTCATTCTGAATACAACTGGCGCTGCAGTGCAGTTGAGGAGGCAATTGTGGGGTGTTAACCAGCGGACAACGGGATCTGAGGAATAGGAATAGCCATTGTAGAGAGCCGGTACCAACAAAAGGGTAGTTAAAGTAGACTAAGAAGACTTAGTGTGGAGTGGTTTTTAGTGTGGAAATCAGCGATAGTGTTATAGTTATTTTTAATGACGACCTGTAAGTGGTCAATAAATCTATTCATCAATCCAAACCCAGTCTATAGCCACTAATACACGTGACAATATTTAATGACACCTTCTACATGTGTTTGAGCTTTTCTTTCTCTCGAAGAGAAACCATGGATTGACGGTACTTGAGAAGAATATTTCAGTAGAAGGCAGAGGAAGAAGCAGAAAGATTTAGACAAGAACATATGAAGAACTGTAATCAACTGTAAGTCTGCTCTACAGCGAATATTATTTACGTGAAATGGGCGATACATACAGACAACAGGGAAGGAAATGAAAAAACTGATCAAAATTCTGGCCTGAATCCGGAATGGGAACCCAGACGAATATCTGAGGATGTCATAATCTACCCAAACGAAGCAGTGTGATAGGTGTGGACTCAATTCATATATCGTTGTCTACAGAACAAACAGCTGTGGACAAAAGAAAAGCTTTATATATGTAAGTTTTGAGGTTCTTACAATGGTGGTTATGAAAATATCCTTTTTCTGGGATATAACACCATGTACTCCGCTGAAAGCCAAAGTATTGCTTGTTATCTGCTTCATGTTGATTTCATACGTGGTATATTCTTCGACCTTGAAGATGGATGAGACATATTCCTCCGAAACAACAGACTATACAGCGCCATTTTCCAGGAGACAGAATTCTTCAAGTTTATACATTATACCTTATATGGTCCCCTATCAACTAGTATAGAGAGATAATGAAATGAAAAGAAAAGGACGGACAGAAAGACGAGAAGTACAGATTTGATTGAAAGACCCGAACTTCGCTGTCCAGCAAGCAGCACGCGGTCTTCGTATTCGGAGTGTGCGCGGTTCAAGCACTGGTTCCGAGTTCAGATATCCTCACAGATTTGTTGTTCTTCCCCCGGTGCCTCCACGCAAATGCCGGATAGCACCCCAAATTAGGCCACAATCCGCATCCAATGTATTTATTAATCAGTGATCATTCTGTCATTGCTGACCATAGCGGCAACAGTGTCTAAGGCACTAACTGTCTTCGCTCTGTCGAAAGTTAGGATCGTGGGTTCGAATCCCACTCGAGGCCTTGATGTTTGTGTGCGTTTATTCTGCGTTTGTGTTGCCTTGTGTAGGTAGTGGCTTTGCGGCAGGCTGATCCCCGTCAAAGGAGTCCTTAGACTCTCTTAGATGAAGAAACGGAAGTGAAACAAAGAGCTTCACGGATGCCCTGTGCTCCAAGAGGAAGCAACAGGAATGGATAGATAGATCTTGCAATTGGACGCTATTCAGTCTATCTACTGAATGGGTTGTTAATTATATAATAAATAAATAAAAAAGTTATGTACGGAAAAGTAAGCTACCTTCATTGACCATTTCCAGACACTGAGAATAAATTATTTCACGTTCTGTTGAGAATCAACTTTAATATTCAAATAAAGCTAAAATATTTCTTTCACCTAGGGAATGAAGTGACAAGTAACATTTCAAACAGATCTCTGTACATGGCATATAACCCTTCAGAGCCGAGTGGTTCTGTATGTACTGCCAGCTTTAACGTACTGAACTCGGTATTCTGTCCATAGAGTATATTTGGCGTTTCCTGTGGTTCTCAAAGTAAACAGCGATCTCTTTTTAAACAGCATTAACTGGTTGATCTTTGTAGCGTGATGCAATGTTTCCTGTGAGGTACGTACTGGATTTTATATGTTATTTAGAACTAACAATTTAAAAAATTTATGGTGTTGATTACAAACTCGTGTCTTCTGTTTAACTCTGTCGCTTCCGTTTGAATTCGATAAAATAAATAACACTTTACTAGCAGAATCCTAAGGCTAAGAACAGGTAGTAGGAAAGTCTACCACTGGATATGATCCTGAACCTGTTCCATCAGTCTCATCTCCTCACAACTTACCTCCCAAACATCCATCTTAATGTCATTTTTGAACCTCTTCCAACTTCCCGGTAGTAAGTTATCATTAACTGAGAGGATTTCCCATCAAAATTATGGATGCATCCATTTTCTTGCTCACCAAATCCACAAGCCCAGCTCATCTCAACCTACTATTTCCAATTTCGTAACATGCATGAACCCTGGAAATCGTCGCTACATAGTATCCTAAATGTCTCATCCACTTCAGCCTTCTGAAACCCAAATATTACAAAACATCCTCTAGTACTAGTAAATAGCAATAATAGTAGTAATAAATGTTATTTCATATTATTAAATTACTTTAATTAATATAATAGTGCATTGGTTATAAAAATTATTAAAATATCTGAATATATTTTTTGGCATTTTCTGGTGAGAACTAGATATTATTTTATAATGATATTATCAATATAATATAACATATATTTTATTTCATTATATTATATAATGAATATATAATATTTAAATATTATTTCATGAAGTCGCAGAACAATCCTAAATGTGTTTCAATAATACAGTCACGAATAGGAGCAAGATATATTTTACTAACACAATTCTGCTGTCATCAATTGTTTCTCCAACATTTTCTAGTAATGTATTTCAACGAAAAAGAAGTTTAATAGCATCATCTTCATAGAAGCCACATGTTTAAATATGATTTTCATTACTTTCACCTTTCAAGCGTGAAGTTCACTTGATTATATTTGCATATCCCGAGCATTGATACGAAAGTTAGAAGCTGAACATCATGGCCGATAAAACCACAAATACATTACGAAATTTCTCACATCGTCTTTATCCCTGTTATCAGGGTCTGTCTCCTTTAAACAAAACAGGAAACTTCTACACCGACTACAAGATAATCCTGCTTAATCGAATTTTATGAAACTCCTTTCATAATCCAATTTTATCCTACAAACTGCTTAACGTAATTAATTTATCTTTTCAATACTGTAATTAATATGGCACCCGTAGCGTCAACAAACAATGTTCTCCAGTGATGATACTATAATTGAGTAACATATGCTGAGGCGTAAAATAAAAATCGCTACCTATTATACACAGTCCACTACAGCCAGCTATATAATTGATGTTTAGATGATGAATGCTGCTTAGGGTACAGCAATTTACGTAGAATATGGTGGTGACAACACGTAGGAATTTTATTTAGTACTCTGCCCAAATCGGGCTTACCAATTTCAGGTTTATGTGATGATTACAAACACGTAGAGTATTCATGAGAAATATCTCATGAATTTTAAATATTTCTTTTGTTACTTTACTTGAAAATTCGTCAGCAGCAGATTAAGAACAGATAATACAAAAAATTCCACTGAATTAGTCAAATTGTCATCTCCAGTGCTTAGCTCCATTTTGAACACATTCTCCAACACAGAGGTAAAGATATCCTTGTAACAGGCCGCGGAGGCCCGTAGGGTTATGAGACGTCTAGGCTCCCACATTTCATCTACAGCATCAGCTCACAGATGGCGATGTAGTTGTCAACCCTATGCACCGGCAGCTCTTTACGACCAAGAAGATTCCTGATACTAATATCTATTAGAGTTCATCTTCGCAAATACCATCTAGTTTTCCATGTTGATTATTTTTATAAGATTCCTCTACAAAGGCCTTGCATTTCGTATTAATTAATGAACTGTGTAAATGCAGGAGTCTGTCTTACAGTAAACACAAACAAACGTGGCTCTTCAAACATTAGATGAAAGGGTAATTTATAATAGCTCAGTTAACATACACTCGCAATTAATATCCTTGAGACAGCACAGAACATGGTTCAGCTGTGTTTGATCTGGTGGCCCAGCTACATGGAGGAGAAACCATAGAACTTGGCAATTACCGTGAGAGGTACCGACTGCTCACAAAAGCAAGCAGAGAGACAGCACATACACGATACATGTTGTCACGAAATAAGGAGCGACAGAAAACTTGGAGTACTTTGAGCATTCTGTCGTGACAACTGACAAAATCTGCAAATATAACGGGGGGCATATGCTGAGCTTTCAACTAACTAACCAACCAACTTCATGAAGTTGAGACTTTATTGAGAAACCGCCAGTCGCTTAGCTTATCAAGAAATACTCAATATTTTATGAATCCTAAAATTTCTTTACCGTGTTCACAAGAACCCTCCACTGGTCCTTATCCTGTGCCAGATCAATCCAGTCCATATAACCCATCCTACTTCTCTAAGATCCATTTAAATATTGTCCTCCCACGTTCGTCTAAGTTTTCCTAGTGATCTCTTTCATTCGGGCTTTCCCACCATAACCCTTTATAAATTCCTCTTTTCATCATGTCTGCTACATGTCTTGCGTATGTCGTCCTCCTTGACTTCTTCATTCTAATTTTATTTGGCGAAGAGCACAAGTTATGAAGCTTCTCATTATGCAGTTTTCTCCAACTTCCAAACATTTCTTCCCTCTTTGGTCCAAATATTCTCAACGCCCTCTTCTCAACCACTCAGACTATGTCCCATCCCAAACATCAGCCAGTTTTAGCCCCTTAAAAAATTATAAACTGACAACAGTGAATAATTTAATGATCATCATTAATTAAATGCACAGTAGCCACTTAAAATAAATTAATTTTCCACAGCAATTTTAATTCATAGCTTTCAGGTGACAACATTTTATTGATGCTGGTAAGGAGGTTGTTCTAGAGGTAAACACAGAGGAAACCAAGTCTCGTCAACAAAATGCAGGGAAAAAATCATGATATAAAGATAGGAAACAGATGTTTTGAAAATGTGGCACAATTCAGATATTTAGGAACAACGATAACAGATCGAAACCTGATTCAGGAGGAAATTAAGAGGAGATTGAACTCGGGTAATGCTTGCTACCATTCAGCCCAGAACATCTTCTCTTCTCGTCTGCTGTCCAAAAACATAAAAATTAGAATTAATTTTGCCCATGGTCCTGTATGGGTGTGAAATTTGGTCTCTGACATTAAAGGAAGAACATAGACTAAGGGTGTTTGAGAACAGGATGTTGAGGAGAATATTTGAACCGAAGAGGGATGAAGTGACAGGAGGTTGGAGAAAACTGCATAATGAGGAGCTTCATAACTTGTACTCTTCTCCAAGTATAATTAGAATGATCATGTCAAGGAGAATGAGGTGGGTATGTCTTGTAGCACGAATGGGGAGAAGAGGAATGCATATAGGATATTGGTGGGAAAGCCAGAAGGAAAGAGACCACTGGGAAGACCAAGGCATAGGTGGGTGGACAATATTAAAATGGAGCTTAGAGAGATAAGATGGGATGGTATGAATTGGATTGATCTGGCTTAGGATAGGGACCAGTGGAGGGCTCTTGTGAAGACGGTAATGAACATTCGTGTTTCATAAAATGCTGGGAAATTGTTGAGTAGCTGCAGATTTGGCGGCTCCTGCAGAAGGGCTCAGCTCCATGAGTAAGTAATGAGTAAGTTTTGAGGTGATTTAGCGATGCTATTTCAATTACGCTTAGGGTCAAATGAAAAGGCTAATTATGAATACTGAATAGATGAGGATTCTGAGATGCGGTCAATGTTTAATCTCAAAATTCGCCTGGAGGGACTGTAGTAAAACTGCAATCAGAATGTATCAGTCACACTGGACGGCGTTGATAATCTTCTATACTATTGCTCTTGTGACGGACCAGGCTGAACCAAGCCAAATTTAACGAAATGGAATACACTGATAACGACATGAAGGAAGAGGAAGAACAAACACGCCGGAAGGTTATACTGGGAAAATATAAGGAATAAACTCACGGGAAACTATAATATTCCCTATAAAATCTTGAAGATGCTTTCCTTCCTTGAACATGATGTTCCTTTATCCTACGTAACTGCGAAGGTACTAACATATACGGTCGTTTGTACGAGAACTTTTGTTGCGTTATGTTATGGTATGTAAAGTTCGTATAGCAGTACCTATAAAACGTATTCACTCGTAAAATTTGAAGACCAAAGCAAGTACATCTTACTTATAAGTATATTATGAATATACGTATAAGGAATATAAACATATAACCTTATTTCTGTCGTGCAAGGTAGTGAAAGATACCGAAGACTACATTTTTAGCGAAACAGGATTTTCTATATTCTAAGCAGTTTGTAAATAAAACTCTTTTATGATTCAACAATTGTCGTATCCTGAAACAAATGATGTCTGCCCTCTCAGCACAACACCTTACCTTATATTAGTATTGTCACTATTTAGGTGTGTGTGTGACTAGAGACGGGGTATGGGTTGATTAATGGATTTTTTGATCACCTGCATATACCACTCGCAACTACACTTTGCAGATCACTCTCATACACAGGCTAGTGTCCTCAATCTATTTCAATATCCAATAACCGTTTCCTGGCAACGGTTTCTATCAGAGGAAGATTAATCAATTTCCCGCGCTCAGGATCTCTTGTCACGGCCGCTCGTGCAGAACTCTTTGTCAACTGACAACAGAACTAATTGGGTCCAAGGCTGGCGGCCATTTAACACTAACCTCCTAGTCTTCTCTTCACAAGCTGCTTTTCAACTGACAACTTAACTCTCTAACCAACCAGCTTCTTCACCTAACTTCACTCAACTGAACTGTTGACAATTCTCACCAAAACTAACTCGATGCCTCGAACTGTCCTGCTTGTAATATCTCTGCAAGAACCACACAGAAAACACGGTCTCCATTCTTATAATCCAACAGCACTTCGGCTTCTGCACAGAAACGGTATTTGTTTATCCGCCTATTGCATAGCAACGGCACTGTATGCTGCAGTATTAAGGGAGGTCATAACTGAACCTTTTAAATTCTTTTTCCCTCTTTATTCAAATTCGACAAACCGCCGAAACCGAACTTCGGGGTCAAGTATATGTCCGTAACAGACGGATGAACAAAGGTAGTTTACTGCACAAAAAGTAAGTGGTCAGCAAACTAACTTCGTACTCGGAAATATAATATAATATAATACAATATCTGAGATTTTTAATGGGTTTCCTCAGTTCTTTCATCTATATGATATATCTGGGGCTGACTACCGAATTATCCTTTAAGGTACCCTTTTTGTGCTGATTATAGCTCAGAGCGTGGTAATTAAGAAGCAGATTTCAATGAGATTCGAACCCCAGCCGCACTGCAGCAATAAACTGGAGCATCCTGCTCTTGTGATCGGGACAGGAGGGAGGAGTGGATAACGCAAGATGCTATTACGAATGCACAAGTGTTGAGCTCTCCCTGAGATATTCATGCGGCCCTCAGACAGTTCATCCAAGTGTAAGTTCCAAGCTGGGAGGCTGCAAAAAAAAGCAAGTTCCCATTCAGCACGAAGCGTACAGCAACCGTAAGCTACAGTAAGCTTTCAAAGATATGGCGACCTCTCTGAGAGAAGGGTAAACATTAAATGAATATAACAGTCACGATGAAAACAGAAAAGAATAAGTTATAGAAATGTTTTTATTAGTTAAAAGTTATGTCCCTTTTTCTTATTTCAAAGTAAATAAATGAATATGTAAATTATTTGTAAATGAATGAATAAGTGAATATGTAGGCCTACTAAAAGTGGAGGCGTCGGGAAATTCTATCAGACGATAACACGACTGGCTGCAGGATGAATTAGTGGGGTTCAGTACCGAAAAGAATCACCTTGTCCCCACCGGCTCCACAGCCAACCAGCCTCCTACATAATGGGTTACACAGAAATGTTATACGGGAATAAAGCGACTGGAGCTGTAAGATGGCCACTCACTTTCGTCTAGTGTCCACATAGAAATTTAGCTTCACTGCACCAGACATAGCGTCAGTGTGGTGCTTATATGAGGGGGATGATGTGAAACATTTATGTTCGTAAATTCTATGTAAATTTGTGATCTCGTATTAGAAGTTTCGACTTCTTTAACAGCAGGGGCATAGAAAAGGCAAATTTTTAGTCTAATTTGAAAAAAAAAATGAAGTAAGTTTAAGCGATGTCATGTTGTCTGTGTATCCCCCATATCAACTTTTGAATGCCTAAACTAGTCTGAATAAAACTTAATATGTATATCATATTATCTCGACTCCATCTTAAAGGGGTATTTCATAAATACCTCCCATCACGCTGCGTGTCTATATGTGTATCCCCTTTTCGTTGCTAAGAAACGGTTCGGTAAAAACATTACCAGGGCCAAGAACACAAGAGCAAAAATAGAATAACTGTTGGACGCATCGTTTTCTACCTGGTCCGTGACATATCGAAGGAAAGTACAAGATTAGTTCTTCCCATAACTTCTTGTTTGTACTTATGTTTGTTATTTAACGACGCCTTCATTATTGAGACTATATAGCGTCGATGTTAGGATGATTAATGAACATGCAGTAGTTCGTAGAGTGGGAATTGAGAGGGGAAACCGAAGTAGTCGGAAAAAAACCTGTCCCAGTGTCACTTAGAACATC
>NW_019721523.1:740700-758755 GCF_002891405.2 Cryptotermes secundus
CAAAACAATTCCTCCACTTAATGCGATCTAGAGCTTTCTCCTTCAAATGACAGTATCCTCTTCTGTCCCCAAGGTCATCCAGCATCTTCTTACGTCTTCTTCCTCGTCTTCTTGTCACTTCTATCCGCCCATCTAACTTTCCTTCGATAACTTCTTTTAGAAGGCAGTTTCTGCGTAAAACATGACCATCATGTCATGACCATGACATTATCATCTTGAAAATTACGCAGTGCAGTCTGACAGAATTTTGACAAAGTTTCGAAAAAAACTACTGCCTCCATCTTCAAGGAAGAAGTAAGCCAATCAAGCAGTCAATGAAGTAGGACGCAGAGAAAACTGGAACGTTGGTGAACATCTACAAGATTTCAAGGCATCATATCGGAGATCATATTACTCTACGTGCTAAGAACCTCAGCTCTCTAAGTATGATATCGTAGTTGGTTGAGGCACTATGCTACAAGCCGGAAGCCACATTATGGCTCTTGGGTCGACTCAGTCTCTAACAGAAATGAGTATCAGGAATATTCTTGGAGTATTCTTGGGAGTAAAGGACGGCCGGAGCGTAAGGCTGACAACCTTATCGCCATCTATAAGCCGATTTTCTAGAAAATGTGGGAACCTCAACATCTCACAACCCAATGGGCCTCCATGGCCTGTTACAGGGTTACCTTTACTTTTACTTTCAGATGTTCCAGTGTACATGGCGAGGTCAGGAAGTCAGGTCCAGTTCTATTGGCCTACATAACTTACATTATCACGTTTCGCCCATCGATAAATTTCCCAAATGTAGATTATTCGTAATGACTCCATGTTTCTAACTGATAACATGTAAACAAAATGTCACACAGAATTTGTAGATATGTACATGATATACCCCCACAAAAATATCAAGATTTTCTTAATTATTTTCACCGAAAGATTTCACTCTACTGCCATGATGTACTCCAAAATCATAACCTCAAAAACGATTGCATATCTACTGCCATTCAGGATTTCAAGACCTTCCATTAAGTTTTGGCAGTGTTTATCACAACTCACAAGGTCGTACGCCCGCCAAGATGACGTTACCGCTGACAGGAAATTAAAAAGCACAGAGCTGAAGTGTGGCTTCTGGTGGCAAGACGTTCGTAACAAGTTTCATGAACATTTATTAAGTTCAAAAGTTAATAAAGGGGGCAGACTCAAAGGTTCTTTTTTTGACACCATTAAATTTTCTTTCGTTGTATAAATTCTTAAGCATACGGTTTTGTATTGGACTCTCTTGCAACATTCAGATATTCCCTCAACGTTTTACGTGTTTCTTTTTCTGCTGCATACGTATAACGACAGAGAAATTACATCTGATTTGCCGTCAACAATATACAGAGTGCCAAAAACATTTATTTTCTTGTGATTATTTCTGTATCTGAACAATTAAGAGTGTTTAATTCTTGCCAAAAGAAGAACAAGAACTACTTCACACTGGAGTTCAGCATCTGTACAGAATGGAAAATTTAATTTTCGCCTTTCTTTCTAACTTGTAACTTCGATGTGCTTATAGTGCATAAATTCTTGGAAGGATAAAATAGAAAGTGTACATGAAGAAGATGCAGTAACATATATTTAAAGCATTGGATCTGTACAATGTGTGACAACATATTTCTTGAAATGGCCGTAGCTTGTCGCTAGGGTCTTGAGTCAGGCAAACTCATGTACTCAAGCACGGCTGGACATGTTCCAACCGTTCCAACCTGCGTTTGCATGAGCCACAGACCAAATGAGTCGCTGGATCCCAAGCAGCAGAGGTAAGTGTCAGTGGTATTTGCGCCAAAGAAGGCTGAAGAAAACAGCGACAAACTTCAGTCAAAATAGCCTGTCGCCTAACAAAATGTTCTAGAGGCTGAGTTCTAGACTTGTATTTGGGAGGTACTTGCTTTGAATCTTGGCCGGGAAACCGGATGTTTTGATTGAAGATTTTCGTATTCTTCCTCAGGCCCTACACGCGAATGTTAGGATAGTGGTACAGCGATTAGGCCACCATTTATGTATCATCCTACCTTCCTACTCAATGCAGTATCGATACTGAAAGCTTCGATAATAACCTCTGGGAAGAGGGAGCCATGCCGAACAGGTGGAACTCCCGAATACATGGCAGGCTTGCCAAACAATTCAGCGTAACCTTCTGTGTCTTTACAGTAGTTTGGAGAAATGTCTGTGTGACATGGCCGTAGATCTTGTGACAGTGACCTAGTGTCATAATGACAGATCCATCCATCCGTATCTTCCTTTGGATTTTATCCACTGTTTGAATTAAAAACAAGAAATTCTGGAAAGAACTAATCGCGTATTTTCCTTCGATACGACATGGATCGCATGGAAAAGGAACGAATTCGGTGGGACACACAGAGAACAAGGTGGCCTGTATTTATAACTGGCAACGATAGGAGTAACATTGAGGTGACTTCGTAAGTTTCATTTTAAATTTTTGAAAAAAAGAAAAGCTAATAAAGACTATAAGGATTCAGAGTCTTGCCTACGTCACGAAACACATGGACGCTAGCTACCTCCATATTTTGCGCTCATGTTATGTAGTCTCATCAAGGGGACGCGCGATAAATACACGACGCCTATCCATTTGATTATAATGTGAGCTACACTGTCAAAATGCGAGTTGTCGGCAGTTATACTGAAATGTACTCCTGCGCAGATCTCTCCAGCCCCCGCCCCGTTTCACTGATGACAACATGTACAGACCTGCGTTTCCTTGTCGGGTTATGAAACCTCCTAGGGAGCTTAAATGTCGTCTCAGGAATGATGCAGATGTACTTCGATTTTCTAAAATATACATTCGCTCTTGGCATATAATCCTTCGTAGGGCAACTGTTAAAGAGAATTCGAGAAAAGGACAAGGGACAGAAGCACTCGCTCCTTGTGTAGGGCATTTCTGTGTCCCGAATGATCAGACCTTGCTCGTTCTATAGTGATTCATAAAATGTTGGCCTCTGTTTCAGGCCAATGCTGAAAAAGAGAATTTCAGGCTTATGAAGCACTGACATTCTGTGGGCATGACGGCTGGACACGCATACATGTAGCAGTTACACGTTTCACTCACTCACTCATGGAGCTCCTCTTGAGAAACCGCCAATTCTGCAGCTACTCGAGAATTTCCCAGCATTTTATGGAACATGAAATTTCATTACCGTGTTCAAAAGAGTCCTGCACTGGTCCCTATCCTTAGTCAGATCAATCCAATCCATACCATTCCATTCCACAACGTTAAGATCTCTTTAATAATGTCCACACACCTACGCCTTGGTCTTCCCAGTGGTCTCTTTTCTCCTGGCTTTCCCACCAGTATCCTATATGCATTCCTGTTCTCCCTATTCGTGCTGCATGTCATTCCAATCTCATCTTCCTTGACTTGAGCGTAATAATTATACTTGGAGAAGACTATAAGTTATGAAGCTCCTCATTATGCAGTTTCCTCCAATCTCCTGTCACTTCATCTCTCTTCGGTCCAAATATTCTCCTCAACAAACTGTTCAGTTACATTTATCTCGGCTGAAAAATTGTTGAGAAGTTTAAAGAAACTCTTTGTTATATATAGAATGTTCAGGTCGTCGCTAGGTGAACAGTGTTCACAGCACCCCGAAATAAGTTCGTAAAACTGTCATAACCAAAGTACATATGAATCCTAAGACTTTCATTTTAGTGCAACGTACATCATTTCATTCAGTGGCTCTCGATTCGTTTCGTGCTTATAGACGGACGGATGTCCAGCAAGTAGTAGAAGCAGAAGACCTAGCAATCCTCGCTGCTAAGCATCTAGCCACGAATGGAGGAGATAAAACTCAAATTCCTCTTAACTTCAGGAGTAGAAGTGAGTGAGACTGAGTTCACTTGGTACTGTGGCCACTGTTAGGCCTATATATCAGCCCTGGATGACAGACGTTGACGATTGTGGAGCAGTTGAGGGAATGAAGTTTGACAGGGGAAACCGAAGTACTCGGAGAAAACCTACCTCAGGTCCCCTTTGTCCATCACAAATCCCATGTGACCTGAACCGGGCTCGAACCAGGGCAGCCGCGGTTGGAAGCCGGTGTCTAACCACTTGAGCTGTGGCACGGTCTGTGAGTGAGGTGACTTCCCGTTCCAGCACATTACAGCAAGAAACAAAATATTTCCGGTACTAAGAGGAAAAGAAATTGTGTGGGCCTTCGTACAACTACAGGGAATACAACTCTTGTCGTCCAGTACGAACCTTGTGCCTCTACATCCTGTGCTCTATGCGGGTTTACACTCTTAACATACGTAGAGTATGCGCTAAAATATCAGTACTGAAATGAAAGGACGTTCTGTTGATACCACTGTCTATTCATGTTAAGGCCTCTTGCACGACAGAACCTTCTAAAATCCTGAAGAAAAGGTCCGATCTCCATGTCCCTGTAGCGTTCTTGGGTGACGGTAAGAGCATTGCCTTCCTCATCCTCAATGAAATAGGGGCCTAATATACCGTGTTGAGACGGCACACCATAGCGTCACACGTGTGCTATGTAGCGGTTTCTGGACGATAACATCTGGCCGCTCAAAACCAAAGAAGCGAGTTGTCTGGCGACCACTTCCGTATGAGCGGAGATAATACTCAACTATGAATACTTTTTCCTCCGTCAAGAGACCCATTTCCAACAGCTGCACAACACAACTTCCTTTTCACTACTGGGAACACTTGCGGCTGGATCTATGCTCCGTCGACAAACGCACATGCGCGTTCGAGATGCGCGACTTTCAGTACCGATATATTGGCGCGTACTGTACTTCAAACTGAGCCGGCTTTCTAGAATGTGTGGGAGCCTCGATGTCTCACAGCCCTATGAGCCTCCTCGGCCGGTTACAGAGGTTGCTCTACCTTACCTTGCACTTACATTCAGAAAACGAAAGGTCACAACACGGATTCATATTAATAATCGTAGCTGCAGAGTTATGAAGTAGAAAGCGTTCTACACTGCAAGGTTCTTCAGTGGTGACAGTATACCGTATATTCCTTGAAAGCAATCTCGTCTCTCCCAGCTTATTTGACTGTAAAAGTCCAGAAAATTGAGCACAACTTTGACTGTTAGTTCCCCCCCCCCCAACCCTTAGAGTCATCGATAAGGCCAGTAGATGGCACCACAGTCAGAGCTACAGTCTCCGCAACAAAAACCCTTTCATTCAACTTGGACGGAATTCCTGTCGTGATAGAACTGACAAATTATTGCTGCAGTATTCTCAAGAGGATGACTTCTCTCGTGTTTGGCTCCGTACTTTAAGAAATGCACATCGATGTTTGGAGTTGTGAATACAGAACATTTTGGAAGATTTCTCATAATTATTTCTTCGTCACTCAGTAAGTTATTTCAAGTGGTACTGGTTCTACCTTGTATTCTAGAGGTGACCGAATCGAATCTCCTCCAAGACACTATATTGATTTGGGATTTACGTGATTTTCTCACTGCCTCCAGGTGAATGCCAAGTCAATGCCTTCAATTATGCCACTAACATTTCCTTTCACGTCCTTTCTAATTCAGTCTTCATTGTCATCTAATCACTCGACCATATATATTCTGAGCTACTGCCAGAGTTGTAAAACAAACGGCACAGTTCTATAAATAAAATAAATACATTAACCAGTAACATCCATGTAATTAAGTTTCTCGTGAAATGTGAAACATTAAGCGCTTTAAAGGCTCGATATATCATTCACTCACTCACTCACTCACTCATGGAGCTGAGCCTTTCTTGAGGAGCCGCCAGTTGTACAGCTACTCAAGAATTTCCCAGCATTTTATGGAACCCGAAGATTCATTAGCGTGTTCCAAAGAGCCCTCAACTGGTCCCTATCCTGAGCCAGATCAATCCAATCCATCCCATCCCATCTCTCCAAGACGTATTTTAATACTGTCCACCCACCTACGCCATTGTCTTCCAAGTGGTCTCTTTTATTATGGATTTCCCACAAATATCCTATATGCATTCCTTTTCTCCCCCTTTCGTGCTACATTCCATGCCCATCTCATCCTCCTTGACTTTATCATTCTAATTATACTTCGAAAAAAGTACGAGTTATGAAGCTCCACATGATGCCGCTTTCTCCAGCCTCCTGTCATTTCATCTCTCTTTGGTCCAAATATTCTTCTCAACACCCTGTTCTCAAACACCCTTAGTCTATGTTCCTCCCTTAAAGTAAGAGACCAAGCTTCACATCTATACAGAACCAAAGGCAAAATTATAGTTTTGTATATTCTAATTTGTATCTTTTTCGACAGCAGACGAGAAGACAAAAGGTTCTGGACTGAATTGTAGCAAGCATTACCCGAGTTCAATCTCCTCTTAATTTCTTTCTGAATCAGTCGTTCCCGAATATTTGAACTTTACCATATTTTCAAAATATCTGTTAGCTACCTTGATGCCATGATTTTGCCCTGTATTTTGGTGACTAGACAGCAACATATACTTAGTCTCCTTTGTGTTTACTTCTAGACCAACCTCTTTAGTAGCATTAATTAAAGACTGTGTGGTTCTCTTTATGGTATCTATCCTATCAACCAGTAGTTTCGCATCATCAGCATAGACCAACAGCTGATGTGTCCCATTTAATTTCGGTCCCGACATGGTTTTCCTGGATATTTCTAATGGCATATTCTAAAGCAAACTTAAAAATCAATGGCGATAAAGCGTCTCCTTGTTTTAGACCATTCTGGATAGTAAAATTATCAGACAAATATTTACCTATATGAACTTTACTATACGTTTCTTTTAAATACATTTTAATCAGCCTAACTAGTTTCATGGGTATCCCAAACTGATTTTATGAAAATTGATAAATTTTTATTTGAGATTCATTGAAGTAGGAAATATATTGGAAAATATCTGTTGTCACGGAAATGTGCTTACGGAACAGTTGGCTAGCAATGGACTTCCGCTCTTGCTGTACTATTCCGGCTCGCAGGCTACATGTCACAATACTGTACTCGTATATGTAAGAACTAAATTTAGATTCGTACGTGAGATTCTTAGCTTATGAAACGAAATAATAGTTAAAAAAAATTTCTGTGGCGCTACAGCCCCAATTTGGGCCTAGGCCTACCTCCATGAAACTCTCCGTTTCACTTTGGTTTTTCTAGATCTTACACATACGGTAGGACTACTTGGGCGAGTGATCAGCTCGTCGCAAGGCCTCTACCTGTAGACAAACACAGAAAAACGCACACAAACATCCATGCCCCGAGTGGGATTCGAACCCACGATCCGGGCTTCCGAGCAAGCGATGACAGTGCATGCCTTAGACCGCTCGGCTACCGTGACCGACAAATTAATTGCTATACTGACATCAAAGTAGTAATGCCACTAAGCAAGAGAAAGTCTCACTTCAAAGCTACAAGAAAATGTGTATAACTTTTTAGAGATGAATTCATTCTGTAAGCTATAATTTGGTACTGAATCATAAAAAGAAAAAACTTGGCCACCCTTGACACACATAACACAAGTACAATTTACTATGGGCGTTACACCCGGATGCATAAAAACAAAAGTAGGGAAACCCTACGTACACAGTTTGCAAAACATTATACACCAAACAAGTATCACATTTAAATTCACTCGATTAGCAACAGAATCGATTTTATAAAATTGTGATCGGGTTTGGAGCGTGTAGGCCTATGGCAGACAATAATTTGTTTTGTGTTTTCCAAATTAAATTCAATGTGCCTCCAATTTCGTTACAACACAAAACCAGCACACAACATCATTCCCACATGCACGAAAACAGAGGAAAGCCACAATCTGGTAGAATGTTTCATTCAAAATTGGAGTTACGGAAGCATGTATAATTGAAATGACCAGTAATCTCGATATACGTCTATATCCGCCTATGTGCTGGGGGTGGGAGGACATGGGTTCGAAACTAGTCACGGCGATAATTCATTCGCTGTCGTTTTATTTCAACAGCGAATTATCACTCTCAGAGTAAACTGGAGAGTAACAATACAACGTACTTTAAATAAACAGGGTAAGGTGATTAATCTGGTCTGGAACGTTTAAGTGGCTGCCTCTATTGAACGCGGTAATGAAACTTTGGTTTATATAAAAAGAAGGAATTTGTTGACCAGCTGAGCGATCAGCTTCTCAAGTATGACTCTGCAACATGTAATAAAGGGTTAGTCATAAGTCAGATTCTTTTTTTCGTTTTTAGATAGTAAGTATCCCGTCTGTAATGCAACAAAGTAAACGTTTTATAAAAGACACTAAATTATATTTAATTCATTAAAAGTGTTTCTTAAACATGTTATATTTTAGCGTCCTGTTGCACTGATTTATGTCCATGATTTATTCCAGCCGTCTTACAGTGCATACACTCATCCACTTCACTCTTCACTCCTGTACTACATGTTTCGGCACAAAGGTGCCANNNTCAGGTGCTTTTTGATTTACGTTAAACTATTTCACTGCATGCCTTGCCGTCTTCATACTAAAATAACTACAATATATGTTCATCATATATATTGATAAATATTAAATATTAAAAATATTAAAAATATTAAAGCTGTTTCTTAAACATTTTAAATGTCATTAACTATATGAATTCATTCTTTGTTGCTACATGTTTCGGTCACACATGGGCCATCATCAGGAAACATTTATTATTGGGGAGACCACTGCAATGTATACTTTGTCCTCTATGCCCTTAGGCACATCGTTGTTTTTTTTGTTAATTTCTTTCGTAGGATATTTCCATCACATTTTTTGGCGGTTATTTCAGTGATTTTGTCGTTTGCTTTAGCTCTGTGTTCACTTGCAAAGAGAAAGCAGGTGTACACATTAATATGTGTTATGGTAACGAAATGAAACCTGTTTAAACCGGAATATGGCGCGAAGTAGTTTCAGTTGTACTTGTTAAAGACAACTCAGATGTGTGTTCGAACAGTCATAGGCCTAAATAGTAATCTGCAATATGATATAAGTGGAATTCCAAACACTGGACTTTTAATGTTGTAGTAAAATTCTCCTTACAATCCTAGAGCTTGGACCAATGTGTTATAAAGGTAACATTAATGAGATCTGTAAGTGTATGAACACAGAGACGTCAACTGTAAATAACTGCATCACAGATTTTTCTGTGCGGGAACATTAGTGAATTATTAATAAAACTGTTACATAAATGAGGAGTTTAGTTGTGAAAATGTATGACAGAAATCAAGATTTACAGTCTTGCCTCCACGTCACTGAAGATAAAACGATGTCAGATATTTAGGTTGTGCCTTACAGAGAAAATTTTAAATAAATTCATCTAAAGATTAGAGAGTTCAATTAAACAACATTGTAATCTGAATCATACGCTGAGTTCTGCGTAAATCCTGTACCGCCTGAACATTTTCCTTTATTAGGATGCGTGTAATTAAAGCATTATGCCATTGAAATAACGACGTAAACCCCATGTATTAACAACACTGATATCAGCTTTGTGCTGTCATTAGTAACTATACATTAGCCTCCCTATCGCAAAGCAGCTGAAGACAGAAGCCGGACAACTGTAATCCCAAGTATCTAACAGTCTCTAATGGCATTTAAGAAGGCAGAATTGTGTTGAGTGTAAATGTACGTATAGGTCCTATGGAATTCCCCCTTTTCAGAAGCACACTGCCATGAAGAAGTGTTGGGAAAGTGTCGTTTGTGTTGTATGACTTCTCAAACTGGATAATAAATTAATTTGACTGGTGAGCTTAACCCTGCGGCCCCTTTACCCAGAAAAAAAGAAACCACTGGTACGAAACAAGAACCAGTTAATTCTAGCAAAAAAAGTAAATGTTCTTCCTGGGTTTCTTGCGCTTTTTGATGCAATTTACTAGATCATCTGTTAGTATGATTACCCACATTAAATAATTTCAGCTTTCAATGCGTGATATTTCGTTTCCTGCGACAGGCCTAAAATTCCAATAAAATAAATACGCCATTTTCTTTTGGTTTTACAAAGGTCCATTTGAATAACGTTAAAGTTAACGCTTTTAAATATGTACCGTGTATAGCAACGAGCTACAGCCTGAACGGCTGGGGTTCGATTCCCCGGCAGTAATAAGAATTTCTCTTCTCCATAACATCCAGACTGGCTATGGGGCCCATCTAGCTTCCTATTCAATTGGTGCTGGAGTCTCTTTCCCCGGGGGGAATGTGGTTGGCCACTCACCTCCATCTAGTGCCATGGTGAGCTATACCTGCATTCCGGAATAAGTCTTCCTGGCATAGTGCTTAATTAATTAAGCAGAGAGACAACTTTATTTATCTATCTTTGGCTCTACGACCCTTTGTTGGACTTTGGCCACTTTTCAGTCTCTTAGTCCTACACGCAGTCGGTAGGACTCCTTGGATGAGAGTTCAGCCCGTCGCAAGGCTTCTACCTATAAACAGAACTTTACATACACAGAATAAACGCACACAGACATTCATGCCTGGATTTGGATTGGAAATCACGATCCCAGTGTTCGATCGGGCGACGACTGTTCATGCTTTAGACCTCGCGGCTACTGTGATCGACAGGGACAATTTTATCTTAACTTTTACCTTGACATATTCGGTAGCGTACGTCTAAGAAAACACGCCAAGCGTGCTGCATATCTCACATATATCAAGTTTCTTGATCTGAACACCCTTACGATGTAAAATGAAAAACGCAAATTTGGAAGTTACTCATTGCGCAGCTCTCGCCATCCTCGTGTTACTTCGCACAACCTCTTAGGTTGAATGTCCCTTTAAGCACTTCGCCCCCCAAGGGCCTTCAGTATCTGTTCTTCTCTTAGGGCGGGCAGTCAGAAGTAATTGCATGAACGGGAGGTTCAGACAGCCTAATTGAGACGCATGTTATTAGAACTGGCCTATTTACGTATTATCCGCACGCAAACCTACGACACTGACAGATCATGCTCACGAGCCCGCAGTAAGTGCAATTTCTGTGTTTTCCTGATCTGTTGTTAATTTAACGATGCTATTCAGTGTCGAGATTACATAACGTCGAACAGTGAGCTGATTAACGAATGATGATTCGGAAGGGATGTGGAAGGAAGGGGTCTTGACCTACTTGAGATAATATACGGGCATTAGCCATGTGGGACTGAGGAAAACTACTAAAAACCTTAGTCAGGATAGGTTGTATCCTGGTCGAGATTCGAATGGAATACCTCCGACATGCAAGCGGGAAACATCACCTCTTCAGTGAACCTGCTCTGTAATTTCTTTTGTGATTTTCAGTCATATCTGTTGTCGACTAATTATACAAATATTTATAAGCAATCGAAACAATTAGTTTTGCTCTATTAATGAGGCGAAACACAAAACAAAACACGATCACTTCCGCAGGAAGTGTGCAACCGAAACCAGAAAATGGCGGGGTTTCCCATTCAGTTTATAGGAACGTTAGTTTATTTTTTTTTTCTGAAAAATAACAACATTTATGGATGTGCAAGTATGAAATACGATCAAAATATAATAACACCAAATGACATCACAGTACGTTAGTCAATCCTAGAGATAAAATAAAACAAAAGAAAAACTGTCCGACATGAAACAAAAGCCTGCATAAATTGGCCCCATCAGCAATCAAAATTTCCTTCCTTCCAAAGGTTGCCTTGCATTGTTGAAATTGTTAATAAATTCCTGTCATTTATGCAGGTTACAAATATATGACAACAGAGGATAAGATATATTTGTTTGCCATTCATTTCTCCGAAACATGTAATCATAGAGTTTAGCTATACTAACACAAAGCGCAGCAACAGAAATAATATTAATTATAATAATGGTGAACATAATAATACGTAACTCCGGTCATAATCTTTCTTGCTACCCTGATAATAGTCAAACTGTTCAAGATATTAGTTACTATAGGATTATGACGATGGTGTATAACTCACTGATATATTGAGTTTTTGGACTTTATTAATCGTCCTGGTTCCAGTGATTGAGGCTAGCTCTTTCTAAGGGACCCAACAGAATAGGTGTTTTCCTTCGCCTGAGGACGGAAACAGATCCAGTTTCCGAAACGTCGTGTTTTTATTAGTTATCTTAGAAACCAGGACGATGGATACAGTCCGAAAACTCAATATATCAGTGTGTTCAAGATATTCCTCGCCTTTCATGAAATCGCAGGATTCATTATCGAACTGAGAAGAGGCTGTCACTGGGTTATATTCTGAGCTATGTGAATCTAAACTGCATCTTCTTAATAAATGTCTTTAACGTTAAATTTAAAATTTGTCTCCCACTTAGGCCCAAATCTCTTAATTTTTTTTCCATACAGGTTCTCCATGTAAAAGCCCTGTTTGAATCCCTCACCTGTACCGCCAGGGCTACATGTTGCTTCCAGCTTCTTCTTCGAGAGCTGATTTGTATAGTAACAATTTGAGAACAGTGCAAATTGTGCCCATTTTCTAAGCACATGCTAAAGGATTCAGCCGATGTGTGACACTCAGAATTACTGGGTCTCTGGACGATGGACGAAGTCCAAAAACTCAGTAATTCTGTATGTCCCTCTTTATCATGTAACTTTATCCATCAACTTATTATTTGATTTCTCTTTGTCCAAACAATAAAATCCCTGTTTGTTCTCACTCGCCGTGAATTTGCGTTTCTTCCCTTTAGACTAGAAGGAAACTTACATAGGCGTATGTAATACCAAATAATAATAATTAAATTCAATTTATTTATGTGAGAGGCTGCCAAGAACACGTAACCTATAACAGGCGAGCACTGAAATTATGTACAAAACTAAAAACTAGGCTAGGATTTGAACAATAAGAACTAAAACGAAACGCATAAGACGTTAACAGAAATTAGAAACTAAATAGGACTGAAAAATTGAAGCTATTACAGGTGATGTAAGATTTGAGGTTTTCACGGCGGTGACTATGAAGAATACCCTCTTCTGGGTTGTGGCGCCGTGTAGATCCTAGGTGAACCGATGTTTCGGACGAACGTATCGTCTTCATCTTCAGGGAGAAAATTCCGCGTGCGAGGAACCAGCTTGAGCAAGTGGCTGCAGCCAACTGCTCAAGCTAGTTCCTCGCTTGCTGATTTTTCTACTCTGAGAAGATGGAGGTGATACGTTCCTCCGAAACGTCGGCTCACACATGATCTACACGGCGCCATATCCCATAATACGGCATTCCTGAAGGTGATGTTTGCAGCTATGACGTACCTAGATAAACGACTAATATTTTGGACATTATTTGGATTAAAATCGGAGAATTATGTAATTTACTTAGTGGGTACAAGGAGACTCATGATATTGTCATGTGGTATAAAGTAGTCTGAAGTTTGAATTATTCAAATTTGAACCTTAACTCAGAAGAGAATCGTAAGAAATAAATGAGTTTTATCAAAAACGTGCAAACTTCCTCTGTATACTTCAGCTTTGACTACATTAGGGCAACATATACATATTTAGATTAGAAAAAGAATCCTTGTAATGAAACGAGTTAATCCCTTTCAGCTTTAATGTATGAGAAATTATGTATTCAACGTGACGCAATATCAAAATCTTTCATATAGTTACTTCATGTAATGTGAATATCACAGCACATTAATTAAAATGGATAGAGGTAGATTTACTAGCAAAATGAATATACACGTATTTGTTTTACGAACGACTGATTTTTATATAATTTTGGACTCGCCACTACTTCTACCGATTCGATATTGGACTGCAGTAATTTACAATCTTCAGCAGACTTCATGACACGAAATGAAATTTCGGAAGAATGAATGATGACTACAATAAATCAATTCAATTCTTATATACGTATTTATGTACTAACTTAACAGTACAAATGCACAATCAGGTATTGAAGCTTCCGATACAGAAAGAAGCATGAAGACAATTTTAAAACATATGCCTTCTCTTTCTTACGAATTGTGTCTGTTGTTGAAGAGGGAAATGGGAGGGAGGCTACCTTCATGATACACGTGACACAGCAGAAGTTCATTAAAATGGATATGAATTTGTGGCACGTTCATGCGGCAGAAGATAATTTCCCTACAAAAAAATCAGTACTTGAAACCAGCAGCGTAAGCTTTTGTGTTGCTATTAATGCACCACCCATCACTAAAACTGTGGACAAAAATATTTTGACTTCTCATTCAGCAAGGTCTGGACTTTATATAAATCAAGGCATGCACAATGTAATTTGACGTCACAGCGTTTCTTGTCCTCGTATTGGTCAGGCCAGTGGAATGGGCAAATTCACCGCTAGACTATACGTCTCAAACTGTTCTTTCACGCAAGTATCGCCGTTGAGAACATAGGAGAGAGAAGGAGGACAAACGGTTACTACTTCAAGCCGTGAGATTGTGCTCTCGCATGACTTTAACTTCTAAACCACAATTCTCCACTGCTCTGAATCATGGTGGAGATAATCAGCCAATTCTACTGGCTTCGTCACGGTATCCTGAGCGTAATAATCTACTCGATTAACGAAGTTCTATTTACTCCAAAGCAATAATAATTGTTGCTTTGCATGTCTTTCTGAATATATTTTTCCTATAATTCCAATAAATATTAACCTTCTCCACAACGAGTAGCTTAAATTCTTCGCTTTTGCTCATTCTGCTTTACTTCCTGTTGGAAAATTGAAGTGTACAACAATAATTTTAACTTTAATTTTTTTTTCGGGTATCAAAATGGTACTCTTAACTTAATAAATCAAAATGCCGAGGAAAATATTCAAATATAAGGGGAGAAAGTAACAGGAGGTTTTAGAAAGCTGCCTGAGGAAATTCATATTTTAACATTTGAGTCCAACGCTAGGTAACGGCTTGTTGAAACACGTCTCTCGACGTTATGACAGAGACATCGATTGCTAGGCAACACGTACAGAAACGTTTCCGTCACAAAGGCTAGGTAAGAACTGTTCACACAACAACGAAAGACACGCATCGATGTCAACAGCAAAAATAAAGAAGTGTACCTTTGCATGGAGTGTTCCATATCCGGTCGGTGTAAAGCCAGCTTAGGCTGAGAGAACTGACCAGAATACAGAAGAGACATGAACACTGGAGAGTCCTACCGAGTAGCAGAAGCCCAATCCGAGAACAAGACAGAAGAGAACAGATTGGGAACAGACCTGCTCACCGAATTCGTACAAGGAGCATCTAAGAGTTGAAGTGTTGAAGACTTTGAGTGGTATTGTTCCAGTAACCTTTTGAAGTGTTACAAATATTTGCAGATCTGCCCGGTGATTGTGCAGTAAAACGATTAATCAATCAAGAGAACCCATTAATTACTTATCGCGTTACCAGGATACGGGAAAATATATTGCATTTTTTTTTTCACGGGATATTATTACAGTGATTAAATTGAGGTTAAGATGGGCGACACAGGTGGCAAGAGATGAGATGAATACAAAATTTAAATTGGAATTCAGAAGAGAAGAGACAGCTTGGGAGCCCTAGGAGAGGATGAAAGACCGGTAACATTAATATCAATGTTAGAGAGAGAGTGTCCTACATTCTGGCTTCAGAGACGGTCCAATGGCAGGCCCTGGTGAACAATATGATATGCTTCAGAGTTCCATATATGGCGGGGAATCTCTTGAAAATCCTAAAGGCCCTCAGCTTCTAAGTAAGGATATGTTAGCTAAAATTAAGGGTAAAGTTAAATTGCCCCCTTTCTTGACTAAACACAACGCCCCTGAGGACGTATGGGAGAGTGGAGGCACAGCTCCATGTAAAATGTAGACACTAGCTGGAAACAAATGACTAGCTTCAGGCTCCCGGCCGCTTAACTCCCGATATGCATTTGACAGTAGGCTCTGATTGGTTCAGAAACAATCTAGAATTTGTGGAGACGAGAAAAATCTTTGCCTCTGCCGAAAATCAAACTCCGATTCCTTGGTTGTCCGGCCAAGAGACTAATAACTCTATCGACTGACGTGACCAAGGTCATGAACTTATATATTTGTGGCTTTTGTAAACTAACACAGCTCTGTAGCTGACGTTTGTTCTGTATGTATGGAGTTACACGTAGGTGTAAGACACGGGTCAGGTAAGCACACTTCATACTAATCCTTGACCTCGTAATGTAACTGAATGCATTTAATATCGTTTAATGGGATAGAAGAATGTTTATGCGCTGTGAATGTGTAAAGGTTTGAAACAAAATGGTAGTGGATTATATGAAAATGCTATCCGGTTTTCGCGAAACAGAGTAAGGGAAAATAAAAAAAAAAAACCTGAGTCACGACAGTCAGTCTGCCAGTCTAAATTAGTACCACTGACCGTCTGATCCCCTGCCTAGAGTGCTGTATCCTATGTAATTACCGTACGTTCTGAAGAATTAAAATCCTTAAGCAGTACGGTAGATCAAACGTCTGCCCGGGTAACGACCTCACCAGTGTGATAATCGCCACACGTTTTGCGGACAATCAGGCGCCGAGAGACAAGGATGCGACACGATCCCCACTTGCACGCTGCCTTTTGTTGCTAATATGAAACGTAAAAGCAAAGCTGTTCCTTTGCTTAACTATTTAAGCACTATGTATGGGGCAGTAGATGTATAGATCCACGTATTCTTGACCTTGGCACTGGTTGGAAGTGACTGGTCAGCTTCACGTCCCGGCCGATTTATCCCCAAGTACCTATTGGATAGCAGGCTGGTGGGCCCCAGAAGCGGTCTGGGCGATGTGGAGTGAAGAAATATTTTGCCCCTATCGGGACTCGAACTCCGACCCCTCAGTCGTCCAGCCCGTATCCAGTCGCTATACAGACTACGCTATCCCGGCTCCCTTTGTTCGTAACGTAGGTGACAGAAATTTCAAACCCATTCTGTGGCGTTACCATTAAGTGAACCCTGACTTTGGACATGTTCAGGGACTGAATAATTTAGGTCCGCAAAACGCCATTTCTGCATATTTCATACCTAGCATCAGAGCACGAGGCCTCTCCATGGAGTCTGTGTGCAGTTCTCGTGACAGGCCGAACACACAGGAGCAACTACTGAAAGTATGGGTTACCTCCTCATGCATAATGCATTACAGCATACAAGAAGTGGTATAATTTATAGTCAGTTTAAGAATGATATTATATTATATTCTTAATTTTGTATAGCACATCTCAATTTCGCGGTTAAATTAAGAAATCTTATTACATGATGTAATCTCTGTGCAATATACTGGCTAAAATGCTTGTTTTAGTCCGCCTTCTTCTTGCAGTTAACTGTACTGAAGTAACCAAATTGCTTATTTCTTATGGCCTTTATTAAATATTTAATAAATATTTGTCTAAGGTACGCAATTATTTGTCTATTATGTTCCTAAGCTTCTATATGCATTTTAACCCTCTGAAGGCTGAAGTTCATTTAAATATGTTTTAATTTCCTACCTCACAGAAAACGAACTTCGTTTCCACTGTAAAGATAAACCGGTTAATGCCGTTTAGGGAAATAATAACAACATATTGCGAGAAACATATGAAGCATATAAAGATAATATATTTCTTCTGGCAAAATGCAGAGAATGCTGGAGAAGAAGATACAATGACGACTTTGCCTTAAATCATTAACGAATTTCGTAACAAATATAAATAAGATGGAAATTTAATCTTTTAAATTATATGAAAATTGACGCGTTCCTGGGAATAAAAAATTGTATCTGTGGTTAATAAATTTAGCACCATGCTATTAAGACACCTGGGGGAATGGAGGTGTAGATTCATCATTTTTTTTATTTCGTAACTAGATGGGGGTGCTAAGCTTCATGATCTGGCATCTTTACCTCAAGGGAAAAATCTGTCGGTATCCATTGGATAGGAGGCTCGGTGGGCACCAAAGCCCATGTCGGGACGCTGTGGAGAAGAGAAAATCTTGAACTGCTGGGAATCGAATCCAGGCAGGATTTTATATGTTTGTCTGCCGTCCTTTAATTCACCTATGCGTAAACGTATAAAACGCACAAACTGGCCGATTTTCATGACAGCCGCCAAGGTAAACATATCTTCGTATGTCATTCGATTTGTTACTCTTAAACAATATTAATACAAACTAATCAGATGCAAAAAAAAA